>NW_006922532.1:325167-330830 GCF_000298275.1 Orycteropus afer afer
TCACCAGCTACTCCTGTCATTGCTCAATGGGCTCATGAACAAAGTGGCCATGGTGGCAGGGATGGAGGTTATGCATGGGCTCAGCAACATGGACTCCCACTTACCAAGGCTGATTTGGCTACCGCCACTGCTGAGTACCCAATCTGCCAGCAGCAGAGACCAACACTGAGTCTGCAATATGGAACCATTCCTTGGGGTGATCAGCCAGCAACCTGATGGCAGGTTGATTACATTGGACCACTTCCATCATGGAAAGGACAGTGTTTTCTTCTTGCTGGAATAAATACTTATTCTGGATATGGATTCGCCTTCCCTGCATGCAATACTTCTGCCAAAACTCCCATCTGTGGACTTACAGAATGCTTTATCAGCATTGCTTCAGATCAAGGGACTCAATTCACAGGAAATGAAGTGCAGCAATGGGCCTATGGTCATGGAATTCACTGGTCTTACCATGTTCTTCATCATCCTGAAGCAGCTGGCTTGATAGAATGATAGAATGGCCTACTGAAAACACAATTATGGTGCCAGCTAGGTAGAAATGCCCTGAAGGGTTGGGGCAATGTTCTCCAGGAGGCTGTATATGCTCTAAACCAGCATCCAGTATATGGTTCTGTTTCTTCAGTAGCCAGGATTCATGGGTCCAGGAACCAAGGGATTGGAAAGAGGAGTGATACCACTCACTATTACCCCTAGTGACCCACTCAAAAAATTTTTCTTTCCTGTACCTGCTACCCTATGCTCTTCAGGTCTGGAAATCTTAGTCCCAAAGAGAGGAACACTCCTAAATGGAGACACAATGCTGATTGTATTGAGCTGGAAGTTGAGAATGCCACCTGGCTATTTTGGCTTCCTCATGCCTCTGGATCAACAGACAAAGGAGGGCATCCCTGTACTATCTGGTGTGATAGAGCCTGATTACCAAGGGGAAATTGGATTGACATTGCATAATGGAGGTAAAGAAGAATATGTCTGGAACACAGGATATTCTTTAGGAAGTCTCTTAGTACGACCATGCCCTGTGATTAAAGTCAATGGAGAATTACAACAACCCAATTCTGATATGACTGCTAACAGCCCAGACCCTTGAGGAATGAAGGTTTGGGTCACACCACCAGGCAAAGAACCATGACCAGTTGCAGTGCTTGCTGAGAGCAAGGGAAATATAGAATGGGTGGTGGAATAAGGTAGTTCTGAATATCAGCTATGACCATGTGACCAGTTGCAGAAACAAGGACTGTGATTGTTATATTTCTTCACTGTATATGTGCATCAAATATTTTTGTTTCCTTCTGTTATGAACTATGAAATGTAAATAAGGTTAATGTGCTTTGGTTGTACTTGTGTTAGCATATCATGTTAGGCACAAATATGACTTTATAATTGTCCTTATTTAGAGATTATATATGGTTAAGAAGATGTGTACAACTGCCAAGTTGACAAGGGGTGGACTGTGATAGTTGGAGCTGTGTATCAACTTGGCTGGACCACAATTCTGTGTGGTTTAAGCAGTTGTGATGTGGTTGTTTCCATGATGAGATCAAATGACTATGTTTTGAGCAGTCAATCCATTGAAAGGGAGTTTCCCTAGGG
This sequence comes from Orycteropus afer afer, assembly GCF_000298275.1. Classification (NCBI taxonomy): domain Eukaryota; kingdom Metazoa; phylum Chordata; class Mammalia; order Tubulidentata; family Orycteropodidae; genus Orycteropus; species Orycteropus afer. The sequence goes on from NW_006922532.1 coordinate 326,761, forward strand.
GTGTGGCCTGCTTCCAATATACTTATGGACATCCTGGGGAAAGAGACATTCTTCTGTGGATTGTGATTCTGTTGTGCTGCCTACAACTGCCTGTGAGCGAACAATCCACCATTCAGCTTGGAGATCTTGGATTCATCATTCATTGAAATCAACAGTATACTGCCTGCCAACCTTGAGCTCCTCAGCCCCTGCAGCTACGAGTGTCAGGAAAATCCTCCAGCTTGACATTGATCCAAGAACTTTGAACTTGCCAGCTTCTATAAGTGTGTGAGCCATTTTCCTAAGATAAATTTCTCTTTCTCTCTCTCTATATATAAGCTTTACTGGTTTTGTTTCTCTAGATAACCCAGTCTAACACACCAACAGAAGCACAATACACATTCTTCTCCAGTGCACATAGATCATTCTCCAGAATAGACCATATATTAGGACACAAAACAAGCCTAAAAAAAATTCAAAAACATTAAAACAGTACAAAACACATTCTCAGACCACAATGCTATAAAGTTAGAAATCAGTAATAGGAAGATCAAAGAAAAAATATCAAATATGTGGAAACTTAATAATACACTGTTCAAAAACTACTGGTAACAGAAGAAATAAAGTGCAGGGGAAAAAAAAATTCCTAGAAACAAAGGATAATGAACACACAACTTACCAAAGCCTATGGGGCACAGCAAAAGCAGTACTCAGAGGTCAATTTATAGCAATAAATCCACACATCAAAAAAGAGGAAATAAATAAATTTAACATGCTAACCCAATAACTCCATCAATTAGAAAAAGAGCAACAAAAGAAATCTACAGTAGCCACAGTAAGAAAATAATAAGGATCAGAGCAGAAATAAATAAATGAAACAGAAAACAATAAAAAATAGAGAAAATCAAAAAGATTAACAAAATAGACAAACCATTAGAAAATTTAACAAAAGAAAAAAAAAGTGAAGATGCAAATAACATGAATAATAAATGAAAAGGGAGACACAACAACAGAACTAACTGAAATTAAAAAGATAATAACAGAAGGTTATGAAGAGCTGTACTCCAACAGATCTGAGAATCTAGAAGAGAGGGACAACTTTCTAGAATCACAAGACCTACCTAAACTATCCCTGTTGGAGATAGAATACTTGAATAGACCCATAACAAAAGAAGAAAATGAGCAGGTCATAAAAAAAAATATTCCCACAAGATAAAGTCCTAGCCCAAATGGTGTCACTGGAGAATTTTACCAAATATTCGGGGAAGAGTTGACACCTATACTACTCAAACTATTCCAGAACATAGAAAAAGATGGATTACTCCCAAATTCATTCTATGAAGCAGCGTAACACTGATACCAAAACCAGGGAAAGACACCACTAAAAATGAAAACTACAGCCCAATATCCCCCATGAATATAGACGTAAAAATCTTTAATAAAATCCAAGCCAACAGAATCCAACAACATATCGAAAAATATGTAAATCATGACCAAGTGGGATTCATACCAGTTATGCAAGGATGGTTCAACGTCAGAAAAACCATCAATATAATCCAAGACATAAACAAAACAAAAGAACCACACAATCACATCCATCAATGCAGAAAAGACATTCAATAAAATACAATCCTCTTTCCTGTTCAAAACTCTTAGCAAAATAGGGATGGAAGAGATATTACTCCACATAATAAAGGGCATATACACAAAGCTGGCAGCCAACATTGTTGTTAATGTAGAAAGACTCAAAGCTTTCCCCCTGCAAATGGGAATCTACAACGATGCCCCCATCATCACTTCTATTCAACATTGTATTGGAAGTCCTAGCCAGGGCAATAAGCCAAGAAAGAGACACAAAAGACATCCAAATTGGTGAAGAGGAAGTAAAGCTATTTCTATTACCAGATGACATTATTCTATACATAGAGAACAAAAAACTACAAGGGATCTACATAAATGCAAGAACCTGTCTTGTTCATGGATAGGAAGACTGAATATTGTGAAAATGTCAATATTACCCAAAGCAATCCATGTTTGATGCAATCCCAATCCAGATACCATCAACATTTTTTAAAGGACATGGAAAAGCCAATTATTAATATCATATGGAAAGGAAAGACATCTCAGATAAACAAAGCACAGCTGAAGAAGAATAACAAAACAGAAGGTGTCGCATTACCAGATCTCAAAACCTACAGCCACAGTAGTTAAAACAGAATGGTATTGATAGACAGATAGACCAATGGAACAGATTGGAAAACTCAGAAATAGACCCATCCATCTATGGACAGCTGATCTTTGACAAAGAATCAAAACCCATTAAATGGGGGAGAGACAGCCTCTTTAACAAATGGTGCTGGCAAAATTGTGTATCCACTCACAGAAAAACGAGACAAGACCCATACCTCATGCCTTACACAAAAACTAACTCAAGTTGTATCAAAGACTTAAATGTAAAACCCAAAACTGTAAAGCTCATTAAAGATAAAATAGGGGCAACGCTGGGACCCCTAATTTATGGCATAAGTAGACTATCAAGCATAACCCAAAATGCACAGGCAGTGGAAGAGAAGCTAGATGACTGGCACCTTTTAAAAATTAAATTCCAAATGGGCGTTTGCAAACAATCAGCCCTAGGATAAGATGGACTTCAAGACCAGAAAAAACTAGATGGTGCCTGACTACCAATGCCAATCACTTCAGAAGGAATCAAAACTGGAGATCCTGGATAGAATCCAAGAAAAAATGTGGAAAAAATTAAAAAATATAATAACGACCAGAATTACTGGTTGGATGGAGTCTGGTGGGACCCTCAAGATTATGGCCCTGGGATACATTTTGGGCCTGAGATAGGACTCAGTCACAAGGACTGGCTATTAGGAAAACAGTAGAAAGACGTACTTGCAGAACACCCAACCCAGGGTGATGCACCCATCTACTCTATGAAGATACACTCCTTGGATCAATCGGCCATGGGGCACAAGAGCAGCAGCATTCACATGGAGGAAAAGCTGGCCAGACAGGAGTGAATAACTAAGAAGGGCACGGGAATGTGGGGGGTCACAGGGAAGGCAGAGAAGGAGAGTGGGTTAGGGTTGGGGATAGTAACCAGGGAGTGAAGCCAAATGTACACTAACTGTTGAATGTAAAACAAATTCTGCTCTGTAAATTTGCACCCCCCAAAATTAAATTCCTATGTAGATCAAAAGACTTCTTCAAAAGGATAAAAGGATTATTCATTCCTCAGTTGATAGACACATAGTTTGTTTCCATCTATGGTACATACACACAATGAAATACTATGCAACGCTGAAGAATAATGTAGAATCTGCAAAACACCACATAACGTGGTTGACCTTGGAGGACATTATGCTGAGGGAAGTAAGTCAATCACAGAAGGACAAATATTGTATTAGTCCGTTATTGTAAAAGTCAAGGAAAGGTTTATCTACAGAAGGAAATTTTATTTGTTGGTTACCAGGAGTGGGAGGGTATGGTAGGGAACACTGTTAGATAGGTAGAGATAAGTAGTGATTTGGGTGAAGAGAAGGGCAATGTACCAAATCTGAGTGATCAACGTGGTGCCATTGAGGAAGAGGAAGACATGGAGAAGTACATGGTAGGTTCAGACAACAAAGATGAACCTTTTTGCATTTACAGTACTGTGTTGTCAGTGAAGGTAAACACGGGTATACAGGTGGATTGATGGGTAGACAGGTAGAACTATTAGGTATGTCTATGCAGCAGGGATTGTACCCAAAACCATGTATAGACTTGGTAGACAATGGTTCTACAAGTGTATTTGTATGTTCAGTAAGAATTCCTAGGGGTATAGTACAGCTGACAAGGGAGAAGGTTGTGATCACTTCTTGGTTACAGCCAGCTACCCAGAGGCAGCGAGTAGTTGAACCGGTGGGCTCAGGACTGTAGTCACAGGGGACATCAAGCTCAATTGGCATAACATACTACACAAAACATCGTTCCACCTCCTACTTTGGCAAGTAGCAACTAGAATCTTAAAAGCTCACAAACAGCCATCTAGATGCAACGATGGGTCTTTCCTCATCCAGAGCAAAGAAGAATGAAGAAAA
>NW_006922532.1:331579-332881 GCF_000298275.1 Orycteropus afer afer
AGCAATAATAGCAAATTTCAACAAGACAGAAAATCAGAAATGCTGGTGAGGTTACAGAAAGATTGGAACTTTCATACACTGCTGGGGGGACTGTAAAATGGTACAACCACTGTGGAAAATGTTATGGCATTTCCTTTAAAAAGCTGAAAATAGAAATACCGTTTGGTCCAGCAATTTCATTACTAGGAATATATTATAAAGAGGTGAGAGACAGGAACAGACATATGCACACCCATGTTCATTGCAGCACAATTCACTATAGCAAAGAGATGGAAACAACCTAAATGTCCATTAACAGATGAATGGATAACCAAATTATGGTACATTCACACAATGGAATACTATGTTACATTAAAGAACAACGAAGAATACACAAATCATCTCACAATGTGGAGGACATTAGGCTGAGTGAAATAAGTCAATCATAAAAGGACAGATATTTTACGAGCCTATTATTGTAAAAAGTCAAGGGAAGGTTTATTTGGGGAAGGGAACTCACTTTTAGGTTACCAAGGATGTGAGAGAAGGGGAGGGGACATTTAGGATTAGTTGAGGGTCACATGTTGATTTGGGTAAGGGGAGGGATGGTATGCAAAGAGTCTGTGACCAGCATGAGGACACTGGGGAAAGGGAAGGCACTGAAATGTACACATAAGATATGGACAACAGAGGCAAAAACTAGTATATGCATAATACTGCATCACCACTAACACCAAACATCAAGCTACAGATAAATGCATAGGCAACTGAGAAGATTATGTGGGGGTCAGCGAACAGGAGTGTGCCTTAGACTGAGGATAGATTTAGCTGAAGATAATCATACATAGATACGAGTGATATTAAATTAGCCACACTCATTACAGAAACAACAGCGGACAGAGTTGGAGTAACCTCTCAGAGATAACCAAACACCTTGAGAGAGAAAATCATTGGGCCTGCCAACTCGGGATCATAGTGTTGGGGAACACCAAGCTCAATTGGCACATTGTACATAAAAATCTTGTTACACAACCTACTTTGGTCAGTAGCAACTAGGGTCTTAAAATCTTTCAAGTGGCCATTTAGTATGCAAATGTTGGTCTCCTCTTATCTGAAGCAAAGAAGAGTGAAGAAAATCAAAGGCATCTGGAAACAATTAGTGTAGAGACATGATGGACCTTGAGACCAGAACTAGATGGTGCTGAACTACCAATGTCAACCACTCAGGAAGGGACCAAAACTGGAAATCCTGAATAGAGTGGGAGGAAAAATGTGGAACAAAATTCAAAAACACAAAAATGACCAGAATTACTGGTTAGATGG
>NW_006922532.1:333422-337865 GCF_000298275.1 Orycteropus afer afer
TCATATATATATATATATATATATATATGGAAATGTGCAATGACCTGTAGTTAGAAAACCAAAAGGGAAGAATATGCTTGGCATTTCTCAAGCTGAAGAACTGAAGAAAAAATTCAAGCCTCGAGTTGCAACGTTGAAACATTTTATGGGCAAAATACTGAATGATGCAGGAAGCATCAGAAGTATTTGGATGGAATGCACACTCACTGTACCAAAAACAATTAATCAATGTTCAACCACTTCAGAAGGTATCATATGATGAAAAACTGATGGAATTGAAGAAAGCAATCCGAGAAGCACTGAAGGCATTCATGAAAAATAAGGTTCCAGGAATTTACAGAATACCAGTTGAGATGCTGCCACAAATAGATGCAATTCTGAAGCACTCAAACATCTATGCCAAGAAATTTGGAAGGCAGATACTGACTCAACCTACTGGAAGAGATACATATTTGTGCCCATTCCAAAGAAAAGTGATTCAACAGAATGCAGAAATTGCATAACAATATCATTAATATCACATTCAAATAAAATTTTGCTGAAGATAATTCCAAAACAATTACAAAAATACATTGTCCAGATACTGCCAGAAATTCAACCTGAATTCAGAAGAGGACATCAGAGCAATCTTGGCTGAAAGCAGAGAATACCAGAAAGATGTTTACCTATGTTTTATTGACTCTGCAAAGACATTTGACTGAGTGGATCATAACACACTATGCATAACATTGCAAAGAATGGGAATTCCAGAACACTTAATTGTGCTCCTGTCAACTTGTGCATAGATCAGGAGGTAGTCAATGGAACAGGACAAGGGAATAGCATGGTTTAGAATCAGGAAATGTGTGTGTGTGTGTGGGGGGGGTGTATCATTTCACCATACTTCCTCATTTTATATGCTGAGCAAATAATCCAAGAAGCTGGACTATATGAAAACGAATGTGGCGTCGGGATTGGAGGAAGATTCATTAACAACCTGTGATATCTAAATGACACAACCTTGTTGGCTGAAAGTAAAAAAGACTTGAAGCACTAACAGATAAGAATCAAAGACCACAGACTTTTTAGTGTGGATTACATATCAATATAAAGAAAACAAAAATCCTTACAACTGGAACAATAAGCAACATCATGATAAATGGAGAAAAGACTGAAGTTTTCAAGGATTTCATTTTACTTGGATCCAAAATCAATGCCAATGACAGCAAAAATCAAATAACCTATTTTATTGGGCAAACCTTCTGTAAAAGACCTCTTTAAAATGTTAAAAAGCAGAGATGTCACTTTGAAGACTAAGGTGTGCCTGGCATAACCCATGGTATTTTCAGTTGCCTTATATGCATGTGAAAGCTGAACATTGAATAAGGAAGACTAAAAATTAATTGATTCATTAGAATTATGGTGTTGGCAAAGCATACTGAATATACCATGAACTGCCAGAAGAATGGACAACTTTTGGAAGAAATACAGCCAGGATGCTCCTTGGAATTGAAGCTGACAAGACTTGTCCCACGTACTTTGGACCCATCCTTATAAGGAGGGATCAATCTCTGGATGAGGATATCATGCTTGGTAAAGTAGATTGTCAGTGAAAAAGTAGAAGACCCTCAATGAGATGGATTGACACAGTGGCTGCAGCAATGGGCTCAAACATGGCAACAATTATGAGGATGGCACAGAACCAGGCAGTTTTTTGTTCTGTTGTACCTAGGGTTACTATGAGTTGGAACTGACTAAATAGCAACTAACAACAGCAACAACAAGCCTTTAAGCATATTCCGGTCTCAACCAACTTAAAAAGTACATCATTCCAGTTCTCATGCCGTAATTCTTCAGAAAACTCAATGCAACCTACTAAAAAAAAAAGGAGTTTTCATGGGTTGCCTCATTATTTTACCTCCTAACCCACCATAACTTAGATTTTACTTGTTCTCCATCTCCATTTCTGCACTGACCCTGGCCTCTCGGGTCATCAAATTACCTTTTATAAAGCCCAAATCCTCTCTATTAGCCTTCATCCACATCAGTATATCTGCACTCAATCACTCTATTTGCCATTTCTTCCTTCTTAAGCACATGTCCTCAACTGGTTTAAATGATATCCTCCTTCATCTGACTGAATTCCATCATCAGAAGCCACAACAAGCATGATTTAGATGAGAAAGACATGGGCTTTCTTCTCAAGCAGAAACCCCCCACCATAGGACATAGGTCTCAATTTTACATGATCCTCAACTTCCATTTTGAGAAAATATCTGGAGTTGATCTGACCATACTCCATGAAATGATGCATAAAAGTCAAATTCACAGGTAGAAGATGTAATATAACTTAAAAAAAAAGTTTCAGAGCAAATATAAATCTCAACCTGCTGGGAGTGCTCATTTTGGCTGAATAGTAATTTTTTCTTGGTCCAAAAATCTATGCTGAAAGACAACTTATTCAGAAAGTTGCTTGAGACAAGGTGGTGTCTTGCTAATACATTCCACCAAAACCCTCTATGGCAAAGATCTGGGACACTGAATGAAACAGATAAAAATAATGATCCTGGAACTCTGAGCATCAAATGAGAAGGTAAAGAATTAGATTGAGCACTGATTGGAAAGGGAAACAGAGCAAGATTTGACTGTGGAGAGAGAAGAGGCCAGGACAATCAGAAAAGGGGACATTTTGAAGAGAAACACAGATTCCAACATAGAGAGGAATTCAAGGTGAGTGATAGACAAGCAGGAGTCAGAGTTACAAGTGACACCAAACCAAACTCACTGCCGTCAAGTCAGATCTGACTCATAGGAAGCTCTCCTTTGGTTTCCAAGGCAGTATCACTACTGAAGTAGATTGCCCAACCTTCCTTCTGAGGAGTGTCTGGTGGGTTTGAACTACCTGCCTTCTGCTTAGCAGTCAAATGTCTTAGGCACTATGCCACCAAAGCTCCTACAAGCAGCCACAAAGAGAGAAAGGAGGGAGAAAGGGAATCAACTCACCACACTTCCGGCAGAATCTGGGTTTTGGGCTGGTCAAAGTCCTGTGTTGGGGAGGTTTAAGAGGCTGGGCTTGAGATAATCTTTTGCTTGATTGAATCAGGGCAAAAGCAGGACAAGTGTCTATGTGAGAATGAAGAGGGTACACACCCACACCGGGAAATCCAGATAGGAAGGATATGCTTTTTGATCTAAAAAATGTTCAGTTTCCCACCTAATAGGGGTAAATCCTCTTTCAGAATCCAGAATCCAGAGACTCAGTGAATAAAGAAACCCCACCCTCAGCAACCTGATCCCTGGACACCTTCACCTCTAGCAAACTGAGTCAGGGGCTAAACCTCACCAGCTGAGTGTCTAAGTGACTGAGAAAATTTTTATCACACTGAAACAAGAGGCACAACTCTGCAGCCTCCCATCCCGGGGGGGGGGGCTCACTTGCACCAGGCACCCACACACATACCTATGAGAACCGAAAGATCTCTATTGAGGTGGTTAGAGAAAAGAGTGTCAGGGTGGTAGTTCACTAGAGTTTGGACAGGAACTGCATAAATGCTGCCTACTAGAGTGACAGGGCCACTTCAGTGAATCGCAACTGGTGAGCTATACCCTCTGCTTCAAAAAGTAGAGCTTTATGTGATAGGGGCAAAACCTCTCCCCACCAACACCAAACCGGAGGCCAAGGAAGTCCCATAGCCACTTGCAGCAACCCATTCCAAACAGACAGATCCAGAGGCTGAGGCTATCCCTCCATCCTTGTGTTTCACTGGTTGATCCTTCTTTAACTGAGCAAAACAGGCAAACAACTTCAGCTTTTTTAACTGGAAGAGCCAATTTATGCCAGAGTCCTTTTTCTCCTCCAGCCACACACCTACAGAGTTTGGTTTCTGCTACACTTGCCTACTCCCAGGGCTGCTTCCTGACCGTAATAACAAAAATCCTTCCTCAGTTTCCCTGATTTCCCCCTTATTTTTCTCCTTCCCTCTTTCCCAAGTTTTCTTCCTTTCCACTCTTCCTCCTCATCTTCTTACATTTTTGCCAATCTTTCAGCTTAACCACCCTTCTTTTTTTCTATATTCTTTGTCTTTTATTTTTATTCTACTTTTTTTCCTTTCCTTCTCTTCTTCTTTCCCTTGAGCCCTCCTTGATCCTGCCATATGGAAGAGCTCCATGAGCTGATAAGCTCCTACACCACTGGATCTACCACAGATGGTGAATAACACCTGTTCATCCCAACTGAAGCTCCTCTTCACATTAAACAGAGTCCTGCACAACATTCCCATGAATTATTCCCCCAATATGGACATGGCTCAGGAGCACCTCACTGTTGCCAAGTTAACAACCAAAGAAGCACACCTGCCCCACTCATCCAGATATATTGAAACAAACCAACACTTCAGAATATCTGAGAGACAACAGCTAACTTTAATTTAAACAAAGAAACAAGACAAGACAGTGGCAGCAAGT
>NW_006922532.1:338030-340454 GCF_000298275.1 Orycteropus afer afer
CAAAATAAATAGACAATTAAAAATCATACAAAAACAGAAATTAGATGTTCAGAAGATGAACACTAAAAATGTGAAGATAGATAATCCACTAGAAGGACAAAAAAGTGGAATCAAATTGGCTGAGGAACTCACATCCCAGCTAGAGGGCAACTCCCTTGACATCAGCTTGTATGAGGAAAAATCAAATAAGAGAATAAAGAGAAATGAAGTAAACCAATGAGTTATATGGGATTATATCAAAAGAAATAACATATGCCTCATTGGAATTCCAGAACAAGAGGAAGCAATAAAATAAAATAAATACGCAGAGAAAATCATTGCAGACTAGCTAACAGAAAACTTCCTCAATATCATAAAATATGGAAAGATATCTATCCACGAAACTCAACAAACCCCATACAGAATAGCCCCCAAAAGAAAGTCACCAAGACACATTATATTCACTTTGCAAAACCCTTAAGAGCAACTCAGAAAAAACAAAATGTTACCTACAAAGGGCAACCAATAAGACTAAGCTCTGAGTTCTCAGCAGAAACTTTGAAAGAAAGAAAGCAATAGGATGACATATAAAAATCTTGAGGAAAAAAAAAAAATACCAAGCAAGAATTATATATTGAGCAATGTTGTTGTTAGGTGGCATTGAGGTAGGGCTGACTCATAGCGACCCTATGTATAACAGAGTGAAATACTGCCCAGTCCTACACCAGCCTCACAATGCTTGCTATACGTGAGCCTATCCTTACAGCCACTGCCTCAATCCATCTCATTGCGGGTCTTCTCTTTTTTCAATGACTCTCCACTTTACCAAGCAGGATATCCTTCTCCAGAGAATGGTCCCTTCTCACAACATGACCAAAGTAGGTGAGATGAAGTCTGGCCATTCTTTCTTCAAAGGAGCATTGCGGCTGTACTTCTTCCAGGGCAGATTTGTTGGTTCTTTTGGCAGTCCATGGTACTTCCAATATTCTTCACCTACACCAAAACTCAAAAGCATCAACTCTTCTTCCATTTTCCTTACTCATTTTCCAGCTTTCACATACATATGAGATGACTGAAAATACCATGATGTGGGTACTTTAAAGAGTTCTTTTGCAGCAGATTTGCCAAGGGCAAAACAATGTCTGATATCTTGAGTGCTCCTTACATTGGTGTTGATGGTTGATCCAATAGTATGAAATCACTGAAAACTTCAATCTTTTCTCCAATTCTCATGAGGCTGCTTATTGATCCAGTTGTGAGGATGTTCATTTTCTTTATTTTGAGTTGTAATCCATGCTGAAGAGTATAATCTTTAATATTAATTAGTAAGTGCTTGAAATCATCTTCACTTTCAGAAAGCAAGATTGTGTCATCTGCATGTGGTGGTTATTAATGAGTCTTCCTCCAATCTTGATGCTGCATTCTTCTTCATATAGTCTATGTTCTCAGAGTATTTGCTCAGCATACAGATTGAATATGGTTTGATTGTATCAAGGATACTATCTTGATGCTCTCTCTTCCAGATTTTAAACCACGCAGTGTCTCCTTGTTCTGTTCAAACAACAGCCTCCTGATCCATGTACAGGTTCCTCATGAGCACAATTAAGTGTTCTGGGACTCTCACTCTTTGCAATGCTATCTGTAATCTGTTATAATGCACACAGCAAAATGATTTTGCATAGTCAACAAAACACAAGTAAACATTTTTCTGGTATTCTTTGCTTTCAGCCAAGATCCATCTGACATCAGCAATGATATCCATTTTTTCACTTCCTCTTCTGAATCCAGCTGCGTTTCTGGAAGTTCCCAGTCAATAAACTGCTGCAACTATTTTTGAAGTTATCTTCAGCAAAATTTTACTTGCGTGTGATATTAATGCTATTGATCGGTAATTTTCACATTCTCTCAGATCACCTTTCTTTGGAATGGGCACAAATATGGATCTCTTCCAATCAGTTGGCCAGGTAGCTGTCTTCCAAATTTCTTGCCATAAACAATAAGTACCTCCAGTGCAGCATCTGTTTGTTGAAACATCTCAATGGGAATTCTGTAAATTCATGGAGCCTTGTTTTATACCAATTCTTTCAGTGCCACTTCAACTTCTTCCTTCAGTGCCATTGGATCTTGATCATATGTAACCTCTTGAAATATATGAACAATCAACAATTCTTTTTGGTACAGTGACTCTGTGCATTCCTTCCCTTTTCTTGTGATGTTTACTGCACCAGGCAATATTTTGCCCATAGAATCTTTCAATATTGCAACTCGAGGCTTAAAGTTTTTTCTTCAGTTCTTTCAGCTTGAGAAATGCTGAGCTTGTTCTTCCCTTTTGATTTTCTAACTCCACGTCTTTGCACATTTCATTATAATAATTGACTTTGTTTTCTTGAGCTGCTCTTTGAAATCTTCTGTCAGCTCTTTTATCTTGTCATTTCTTCCATTTGC
>NW_006922532.1:340885-343991 GCF_000298275.1 Orycteropus afer afer
TGATTCTTCTTTGTTTCCAACTTTTGCATTCCAATCACAAATAATAATCTATACATTTTGATTGTATATTTGGTCAACTTCAGACTTCAGAAGTTGGTAATAATCTTCAATTTCTTCATCTTTGGCTTTGGTGGTTGGTGCTTAAATTGGAATAATAGTAGTTTTACCCATCTTCCTTGTAGGTTAATGGATATTATGACATCACCAACAGCATTGTACTTCAGAATAAATCTTGAAACATATTTTTTGTGATGATAAATGCCATGCCATTCCTCTTCAATTTGTCATTCCCCAATTGTAGATCATATGGTTGTCTGATTCAAAATGGTCAAAATCTGTCCATTTCAGCTCACTAATGACTAGGATATAAATCTTTATGTGTTCCATTTCATTTTTGAAAACTTCCAATTTTCCTAGGTTCGTTCTTCAAACATTCCATGTGCCAGTGATCAGTGGATGTTTGCAGCTGTTTCTTGCTATATTGAGCTGCACTGAATCAGAAAATGGAGGTCCCAGAAGCTTTACTCCATCCATGTCATTAAGGTCTACTCTATCTTGGGAAGGCAGCTCTTCCCCACTCGTATTTTCAGTGTCTTCCAATTTGATGGGCTCATCTTTCAGGACTATAGTGCTAGCAGATATCAAGCAACATTGTCCCTCAAATATGATGTGAAAATTAGGACATGCTCAGACAAACAGAAATGAACAGAATTTGTCAAAACTAGACCAACCCTATAAGAATCGCTAAAGGGAAACTTTTCAACAGAAAATAAAAGACAATAGGCAGCAGCCTAAGATGAAGACATGTGACAGCACCACCCAGAAATCAACCCAGGAAAATAATTCACTAATAAGCTTGGTGAATGGAAATGGGGACCAGAGGAGTAAATCTGTAAACAACACCAACTACAAAGCAAATAGAGGAAGTAAATGGGACAATTAAAAAACTTACATATGGAGGGGAAGACAGGATGATGTCAATATAGAACAGACTGTTCTAAATTAGGGACATAAGTATTTACTACAGGGTAACCAGAAAGGAAATTAATAAACTTTCTAACCAAAATAACAAAGTAGAAAACTACAAGGAATTAGTAAACAAAAAAGCAACAATAATGATGAAAACTTGATAACAAAATTACTTAGCACAGAAAAAAAATATTTGTAACAAAGAAACTAAAAGCACAACAACAAAAAATATAAAAGTATGAGAGTAGTAAATTTATACCTCTCATTAATTACACTAAATTTGAAAGGATTAAGTAAACTAGCCAAGAGAAAGAGAGAGGCAGATCAGATAAGAAACCAAGACAGATCAGTACGCTGCCTACAAGAGACTCACCTTAGGCACAAAGATAAAATAAAAATCATAGGACGGAAAAAAATATTTCAGGTTAATGTTGTTAGGTGCCCTTGAGTCATCTTTGACTCATAGTGACCCTATGCACAGCAGAATGAAACACTGCCCGATCCAGTGCCAGCTCCGCAATCCCTGTTATATTTGAGCCCATCATCACAACCACTTGTCAATTCATCTTGTTGAGGGCCTTCCCCTCTTTCTTCGACCTTCCACCTTGCCAAGCATGACATCCTTCTCCAGGGAATGGTCTCTTCTTATAACGTGACCAAAGTAGGTGAGATGAAGTCTTGCCATTCTTGCTTCCAAGAAGCATTCCAGCTGCACTTCCCCTAGGACAGATTTGTTAGATCTTTTAGCAGTCCATAGTACTCTCAGCATTCTTCACCAGCACCACAACTCAAAAGCATCAATTCTTCTTCGGTCTTCCTTATTCATTGTCCAGCTCTCACATGCATATGAGGCAATTGAAAATATCTTAACTTGTGTCAGGTGCACCTTAGTCCTCAAGGAGACATCTTTGCTCTTCAGCACTTGAAAGAGGTCTTTTGCAGCTGACTTGCCCAGTGCTATACATCATCTGATGTCCTGACTGCTGCTTCCATTGACGTCAATTGTAGAACCAAACAATGTGAAGTCTTTGACAATTTCAATCTTTTTTCCTTTTATCATGATGCTGCTTGTAGGTCGAGTTTTGAGGATTTTTGTTTTCTTTATATTGAGGTGCAATCCATACTGCAGACTGTATTTTTTCAATCTTCATCAGTAAGTGCCTCAAGTCATCCTCATTTTCAGCAAGCAAAGTTGTATCACCAGCATATCACAGGTTGTTACTGATTATTCCTCCAATCTTCATGCCACATTTTTCTTCATGTAGTCCAGCTTCTCGGACTATTTGCTCAGCATACAGATTGAATAAGTATGGTGAAAGGATACAACCCTGACTCACTCCCTTTTTGATATTAAACTATGCAGCATCCCTTTGTTCTGTTTGAGCAACAGCTTCCTGGTCTATGTACAGGTTCCTCATGAGTACAATTAAGTGTTCTGGAATTCCCATTCTTGTTAATGTTATCCACAATTTGTTATGATCCACACAATCAAATGCTTTTCATAGTCAATAAAACACAAATAAACATCTTTCTAGTACTCTCTGTTTTGAGCCAAGATCCATCTGATGTCTGCAATGATATCCCTTGTTCCACGTCCTCTTCTGAATCCAGCTTGCACCTCTGAAAATTCTCTGCTGCAACCGTTTTTGAATTATCTTCAGTAAGATCTTACTTCTGTGTGATATTAATAATATTGTTTGATAATTTCCACATCCTGTGGGATCACCTTTCTTTGGAATGGAGACAAATATGGATCTCTTCCAGTTACTTGGCCATATAGCTGTCTTCCAAATCTCTTGGCATAACCGAGTGAGTGCCTCCAGTGGGGCATCCATTTAATGAAACATCTCTGTGGGTATTCTGTCAATTCCTGGAGCCTTGTTCTTTGGCAATTCCTTCAGCACAGCTCCAACTTTTTCCTTCAATATCATTGGTTCTTGATCATATTCCACCTCCTGAAATGGATGAAGATCCACCAGTTCTTTTTAGTACAGTGACTGTGTATTCCTGCCATCTTCTTTTGATGCTTCCTGCATCATTCAATATTTTACCCATAGAATCTTTCAATATTGCAACTCAAGTCTTAATTTTTTTCCTCAGTTCTTTCATCTTGAGAAATGCCAAGCATGTTCTTCCC
>NW_006922532.1:344746-346481 GCF_000298275.1 Orycteropus afer afer
CATTTGTATTTTGAGACCCTTCTGACTTAAGTGGCTCTCCCTCCTACACTGTATTAGACAGTCTTTCAGGGCTATTCATACAGTTACCTAGTATTGTAATGGACATGATTGCATGCTTGGTCAATTTCAGACTGCGGAAGTTGATAAAAAATCTTCCTTTTCCCCATCTTTTGCTGTGGTCATTGGTGCATAAATTTGAATAATAGTCATATTAACTGGTCCTCCTTGTATGTGTATGGATATTATCTTATCACTGACAGCATTGTACTTCAGGACAGATCTTGAGATATCCTTTATGATGATGAATGCCATGCCATTCTTCTTCAAATTGTCATTCCCAGCATAGTAGATCATATGGTTATTTGATTCAAAATGTGCAAAACCAGTCCAATTCAACTTATTAATGCCCAGGATATTGATCTTTATGCATTCCATTTCATTTTTGACAACTTCCAACTTTCCTAGATTCATACCTCGTACATTCCATGTTCTGATTATTAATGTATGTTTTCAGCTCTTTCTCCTCAATTTGAGTCATGTCACATCAGCAAATTGAGGTCTCAAAAGCTTTACTTTATCCATTTCAGTAAGGTTGGTTCTACTCTGATAATGCTGTTCTTTCCCATTTGTGTTTTGAGAGTCTGCTGACCTAAGTGGCTCTCCCTCCTACATTGTATCAGACATGTTTCCAGACTACTCATATAGTTGCCTAGTATTGTAAAGAACAGTGTTTCTCTGCTATTCATAAGGTTTTCCTTGGCCAATTATTTGAGAAGTCGATGGTCTCTTCTTTCTTCATAGTCATTCTCAGTCTGCAAGCCTTGCCAAAACTTGTTACCATGTGCAACTCTGCTGGCATTTGAAACACCAGTAGCACACCATCAAGCCTCACAGCAATATGCCACTACAGTATGACAAACCAACAGATCAGTTTGTCCCCCTTAGTTATTCAAAACCTCTCCACCCTTCCCTTACCTAAATCCCTCTGCTGCTTGCTCACTCTCTCTTGGACACCCTGTCTTTCTTTCCTTTCTTGTCCACTTTGCCTGGCTCTTGTGGGTTGGGGCCTGGGTGCCTCCCCTTACCTGAATCCCTCTGTCACTTGCTCACTCTCTCCTGGACATCCTGGCTTTCCTTTCCTTTCCCTTCTGCTTTTCCTGCTGCTTGGGAGTTGTGGCCTGGGTCCCTTTCCTTACCTGGATCTATCTGCTGTTAATGGCAACTAAGAAAGAGCAGGAGTGGAAATATTAATTTGTGATAAAACAAATTTCAAGGAAAATACAGCATAAGTGACAAGGAACCAAGAGGATATAACCTTAATAAATATCTATGTATCCAATGAAAAAGCTCCAAAATACATAAAGCAAACATTAACTGAATTCAAAGTGAAATAGAAAATACTACAATAATTGCAGAAGACAAGTAACACAACACCTTCAATGAAGGACAAAACAACTAGAGAAAAACTCAGAAAAGATACAGAAGATCTCAACAACACAATCAACCAACTTGACTTCATAGACATATACAGAGCACTCCATCCAACAACAACAATACACTTTCTTTTACAGGGTATATGGGTCATTCTCCAGAATAGACCTTAGTTAAGCCACAAATAAAGCCTCAATAATTTTAAAAACATTGAAATTCTACAAAGCATCTGGGATCTCAATGTTGTAAAATTGGAAATCAACAACCAACCAGGGAGGCAAGGATCAAATATAGAGAAACTGAA
>NW_006922532.1:346599-350056 GCF_000298275.1 Orycteropus afer afer
ATGCAAAAATCTTCAACAAAATCCTAGCCAATAGACCCCAGCAACATATAAAAATAAATAATACATTATTACCAAGTGGGGTTCATATCACATATGCAAGGATGGTTCAACATTAGAAAAAACTATGAACATCATCCATCTCATAAGTAAAAGAAAGGAAGAGAATCACATGAGCATATCAATCAATGATGAAGAGGCATTTGATAACATCCAACACCCTTTCTTGGTTTTTTAAAAAAATAACTCTCAGAAAAAGAGGAATAGAATGTACATTCTTCCACATGATAAAGGGAATATATGCAAACAAACAGACAACATTATTTTCAATGGAGAGATACTGAAACCATTCCCCTTGCAGACAGGAACTAGACAAGGATACTCTCTATCACCACTTCTATTCAATATTGTACTAGAAGTTCTAGCCAGGGCAATAAGGCAAGAGAGGGAAATCAAAGGCATTCAAATTGGTAATGAAGATGTAAAACTATCCTTATCTGCTGATGATATGATCCTATACCTAGAAAATCCAAGAGGTTCAGCAAAGAAAAACTTCTGGAACTAATTGAGAGATACAGCATAGTGGCAGGATACAATATCAACATACAAAAATCAGTTGGATTTCTTTACAACAATAAAGAGATAGTTGAAAAAGAAATAAGGAAATCAATACCATTTACAATAGCTACCAAAAAAATAAAATACTTGGGAATAAATCTTACCAGGGAAACAAAAGACCTGCACAAAGAAAACTACAAATCACTGCTCCAAGAAACCATAAGAGATCTACATAAGTGGAAGAACATACCATGCTTGTGGATAGGAAGATTGAACATTGTGAAAATATCAATTCTACCCAAAGCAATCTATACAGTCAATGCAATCCAAATTCGGATTCCATCAACATTCTTTAAGGGTATGGAAAAAACAATTACTAACGTTATATGGAAAGCAAAGAGCCCCCAGATAAGCAATGTATTATTGAAGAAGAATGAAGTAGGAGGTCTCACACTCCCAGATCTCAAAATACAGATCTGCTATACAGCCACAGTAGTCAAAACTGCCTGGTATTGTTTCAACAGACACATAGACCAATAGAATAGAATTGAGAGCCCAGAAATAGATCCATTCACCTATGGTCAGCTGATCTTTGACAAACGTCCAATATCCATTAAATGGGAAAGAGATTGTCTGTTTAACAAATGGTGCTAGCAAAACTGGATATCAATGTTCAGATAACTGAAACAAGAAATGTACCTCACACCACACACAAAAACTAACTACTGATGGATCAAAGACTTATATGTGAAACCTAAAACTATGAAGTTCCTCAAGGAAAAACTAAAGCCAAATTTAGAGGCCCTAGGAGCTCAGAAGGAAGGTTGGGCAATCTACTCCCATAGTGATACTGCCTGGGAAACCCAAGGAGGGGTCTATATGAGTTGTATCTGACTGAAGGACAATGCTTGGGTAATATATGGCATAAATAGACTGTCAACCCAAAATGCACAAACAGCAGAAGAGAAACTAGATGAATGGAACCTTCTAAAAATTAAATTTTTATGTGCTTCCAAAGAGTTCTCCAAAAGAGTCAAAAGAGAAACTACGGGCTGGGGAAAAATATTTGGCAATGACATATCTGACAAAGGACTTATCTCTAGAATTTATAGAAAACATCAACATCTCAACAGCAAAAAGACAAATAATCCAATAAAAAAAAAATGGGCAGAAGACATCAATAGACAATTCACCAAAGGGGATATTCAGGGAGCCAACAAACACATGAGGAAATTTTCATGATCATTAGCCATTAGAGAGATGCAAGTCAAAACAACGAGACACCATCTTGCCCCAGCACTAGTGGCAAAGTTCAACAAGAGAAAATAAAAATGGCTGGCAAGGATGCAGAAAGATTGAGACTCCCATACACTGCTGGAGGGACTGTCAAATGAAAAAACCACTGTGGAAAGCAGTATGGCAATTCCTTAAAAAGTTGGAATTAGAAATACCATTTGAACCAGGCACTCCATTACTAGGTATATATCCTAAACAAGTGAAAGCCACGACAAGAATAGATATATGCACATCCATGTTCATTGCAGCACTATTTACAAAAGCAAAAAGATGGAAACAATCTAGGTGCCCATGAACAGAAGAATGGATAACCAAAGTATGGTACATACACACAATGGGATACTATGCAACCCTAAAGAATAACACAGAATCTGCAAAACACCACATAACATGGATGAATTTGGAGTTGAAATAAGTCAATCACAAAAGGACAAATATTGTATTAGTTCACTATTGTAAAAAGTCAAGGAAAGTTTTACATATGGAAGGAAATTTTCTATGTTGGTTACCAGGGATGGGAGGGGAGGGCAGGGAGCACTGTTAAATAGGTAGAGACAAGTATTGATTTGGGTGAAGAGAAGGGCAATTTACCAATTTGAGTGATTACCATGGTGACATTGAGAAAAAGAAAGACATAGAGAGGTGCGTGGGAGGTACACACAACAAAGATGAACCCTTTTGCACGTTCAGTACTGCATTGTCAGTGATAGCAAATGTTGATATATGGGTGGATAGATGGGTGGGCAGGCTGAACTATTAGGTATATCTATGCAAGGAAGAGTGTGCCCATGACTGTGAATAGGGTTGGCAGACAATGTTTCTACAAGTGTATATGTATATTCTGTAATAATTTCTAGATATATAGTAGAACTGACAAGGGAGAAGGTTGTAGTCATTTTTGGGCCACAGCCAGCTACCCAGAGGAGTGAGTAGCTAGACCTCCGGGCTCGGGACCATGGTTGCATGGGACATCAAGCTCAATTGGTATGACATACTACACCAAAACTTTGTTCCACATCCTATTTTGGTGAGTAGTGACTGGGATCTTAAAACCTTACAAGCAGCCATCTAGACACAATATGTCTCTCCTCATCCAGAGTAAAGAATGAAGCAAACCAAAGACACATGGAAACAACTAATGCAAGGGACCAGTACACCATGTGATGCTCAGCCTACATGACCATGAGACCAGAAGAACTAGATGGTTTCTAGCTGCTACTGTCAACCACTTGGGGAAGGATCTTTGTAGGAGATGCTGGATAGAGTTGGAGAATAATGTGGAACTAAACTCAAAATCATGAAGAAAAAAAAAAGGAGGGGAAACTAGGTTTGCTGGTCTGATAGAAGCTGGTGAAACTCCTCAGAAGATGACCTCTAGCTGCCCTTCAGGTCTGGAATTAAATCCACTCTTGTGGCTTCCAGCCAAAAAGACAGGCATGTGAACTGAACATTTTCATTAAGTAGAAACACTCCTTAGAGAGATCAATCATGGGAGAATAGAAGGGCTGTGCATGCACAGGGAGAGAGCTTGGGGGACAGGAGTGCATGGGACAGAAGGACATAGGGAAGAGGTAACTGTGGGGAGGAAGTGGGAAGAGAGCTGTTA
>NW_006922532.1:350348-351060 GCF_000298275.1 Orycteropus afer afer
AATTTATAGCAATTAATGCACATATCAAAAAAGAAGAAAGAACAAAAATTAACACCTTAATCTAACAACTCCAACAATTATGAAAGGAGAAAAAAAGAAAAGAAGAAGAAAGCTTAAGTCTCCAGAAGAAAGGAAATAATAAAGATCAGAGCAGACATAAATGAAACACACAAAAAAAATTACAAAAATCAACAAGACTAGAAGCTGGTTCTTCAATAAGTTTAACAAAATCAGCAAACCACTGGCAAATATAACTAAAGAAATGAAAAAGAGGATGCTTATAACAGAAATTATAAATGAAATGGGTGGTATCACAAAAGAACCAACTGAAATGAAAAGGGAAATAATGAATACTACAAAGAATTATACTCCAACAAATTTGAAAAACTAGAAGAAATGGACAAATTTCTAGAAACACACCACTTAACTAAACTAACACAGATTGATGTGGAAAAGTTGAACAGGCTGATTACAAAGGAAGAAATTGAGCAGGTCATTAAAAAAAAAAATCCTAGAGAGCTTCAAAGGAGACTTTGTCAAACATTCAGAAAAGATGTGAAACAAACATTCAAAGTAGATGTGATTACTAGGGAAATCTACTAGCAAGTATTACTAGAGAAGTAAATTTCCCAATCTTCCTTCTGAAGAGTGGCTGGTGGGTTTGAACCACAAGCCTTCTGGTTAGCAGTCAAATGCCTTAAGCACTATGCCA
>NW_006922532.1:352851-356873 GCF_000298275.1 Orycteropus afer afer
GGGTTCATATTTGTTGTCTCTACTGCCCATGTAAGTCTCTATGTCTTTCTCATCCTCAATGCTGCCATACTGGTCACTCACATTTGGTACATTGCCCTTCTCTTCACCCAAATCAATATTTATCTCTATCTATCTAACAGCATTCCCTCAGGTACAGCCATTATTGAAAATGGTATGGCATTTTCTTAAAATACAGAAAATAGAAATACCATTTGATCCAGCAATTCTATTAGTAGGAATATAACCTAAAGAGGTGAAAGACAGGACACGAACAGACATATGCACACCCATGTTCATAGCAGAACAATTCATTAGAGCAAAGAGAAGGAAATTACCTAAATGCTCATCAACAGATGAATTTATAACCAAATTATGGTACATTCACACAATGGAATACTATGCTGCACTAAAGAATGAAGAATAAAGAAATTATCTCCCAACATGCATGGGTTTGGAGGACATGCTGAATGAAATAAGTCAATGGCAGAAGAACAAATATTGTATGAGTCTATTATTGTAAAAAGTCAAGGAAAGGTTTACTTAGGGAAGGAAACTCACTGTGTTGGTACCAGTAATGGGAGGGAAGGAGAGGGAAAATTTCAGACTAGTTGGTGACAATATGGAAAGAGTCTGTGACCAGCATGTTGACGTTGGGGAAAGGAAGGACACAGAAGCATGCACATAAGATAGACAACAGAGGTAAATACTAATACATGCACAATATTGTTTTACCACTAACACCAAACACTAGGTTACAGTTCATGTGAGAAGATCAGGTGGGGGTCAGTGAACAGGAATATAGCCTAGACCAAGGATAGATTTGGCTGAAGATAATCTTGCATATGCACTTGTGATACATAATTAGCCACACACATTATAGAAACAACAGAAGACAGAGTTGGACTAACTTCTCAGAGACAACCAAACACCTTGAGAGAGAGAATCATTGGGTTTGCTGACTCGGGACCATAGTTTTGGGGGGTCATCATGCTCAATTGGCACACATAGTACATAAAAATCTTGCTCCACACCCTCCTTTGTTGAGTAGCAACAGGGGTCTTAAAAGCTTTTGAGCAGCCATCAAAGATTCAACTATAGGTCTCCTCTCATCTGAATCAAAGAGAGTGAAGAAAATTAAAGGAAAATCAAAGGAAACAATTAGTCCAAAGATAAGATGGACCACTAGGAACTCATCTTTCATGACCCCAAGACCAGAAGAACTAGATGATGTCCAGCTGTCAATGCCAACCACTCAGAAAGGAATCAAAACTGGAGATTCTGGATAGAGTGGTAGGAAAAATGTGCGACAAAATTAAAAAACACAAAAGTGACTAGAATCTCTGGTCAAATAAAGTCTGATGGAACTCCCAAAATTATGGCCCCAGGCCCTATTGCCAGAATTGCCCTATTGCCCTATTGCCCCATTGCTAGAATTCGACTTACTCCCAGTTAGGCTCTCAGCCCAACAGTAGAAAGACATACATTCAGAACACCTACCCCAGGCCTATGCACTCACCTACTCTAGGGAAATGCACCCCTTAGAGCAATCAGCCATGAGGGACCAGAGGGGCAGCATTCACATAGAGCAAAGCTACACAGACAGAAGTGCATAGTTAAGTGCACAGGAAGGGGGTAGTCACAGGGATGGGAGGGGAAGAGAGTTTGTTATGGTTGAGGATCATAATCAGGCTGTGAAATCAAATATGCATGAACTGTTAAATGTAAAAAAAAAAATTGCTCTGTAAATTTGCACCCAAAGCACAATTAAAAAAAATAGCAAAGAAGAAATAAAATTATCACTATTTATAGATGGCAAGACTCTATACATAGAACATCTGAGAGATTCAGCAAGAAAACTACAGAAATGGGTTGAAAGATTCAGCAATGTGGCAGAATACAAGATCAACATACAAAAGTCAGCTGGATTTCTCTACACCAGCAAAGAGATTGCTGAAGAAGGAATAAGGAATTCAATACTGTTTATACAATACCTACCAAAAAAATAAAATCCTTGGGAAAAATCCTACCAGGGACACAAAAGACCTATACAAAGAAAAGTAAAAAACACCACTACAAGAAGTTATAAGAGATCTACATAAATGGGAGCACACGCCATGCCTATGGATAGGAAGACTGAACATTGTGAAAATGTCAATAATAATCAAAGAAAGCTATATTCAAAGAAATCTCAATTCAGATTTCATCAACATTCTTTAAGGCCATGAAAAAAAATTCACTATTTTTTTCCCCCATGGAAAGGAATGAGAGCATGGTTGAGGAAAGCACTACTGAAGAAAAAAACAAAGTAGGCTTTCTCTCACACTCCCTGACCTCAAATCCTACTATATAGCCACAGTAGTCAAAATAACCTGATATTGGTACAATAAAAGACTCATACACAAGTGGAACTAAATTGAGAATCTAGAAATAGATTCATCCACCTATGGATGGCTGATCTTTCACAAAGGACCAAAATTCATTAAATGGGGAGGAAATAATCTCTTTAATAAATAAAACTAAAACCATACTCACTGCCATGGAGTCAATTCCTACTCATAGTGGTCCCTTGTTGGGTTTCCCAGGTGGTATCTCTATGGAAGTAGATCGCCCAAACTTCCTTCTGAGGAGTGGCTGGTGGGTTTGAAACACCAACCTTCTGGTTACCAGTCAAATGCCTTAGGTACTACACCACTGGAAAAACTGGATATCCATTTGCAGAAAACTGAAACAAGTACTGTGGTGTAGTAAACTACCTGGCATGGCTTTTCTAGCCATAAGTCTTTGTAAACTCCGTGGTGGAATGTGTTGTGAGCAACTGAGGAGCTCCTAATTATTAAAGTTATCCACCTGGTGTATTTCTGTTGAGAGTGGCACAAAGCAATGTTCTGGGACGTATGCAGTCTCTCAAGTGCTTAGAATTCTGACGTTATGATTGGAAAGTTTGGCCACTCTGACAGGCTCAAAAGGAGGACTCCTAGAGGCAAAAATCTCTCTTTGACTGATGGCTGAAAAGGACGTGCTCCTGAGAGAAATGCACTCCTGAGAGAAACATGCTCCTGAGAGATATGCACACTTGAGAGACATGTGCTGCTGAGAGAGAGACATCAAGGGACACGCACTGCTGAGAGAGAGATTGAGAGAGACTGAGTGTAGTTCCTGAACGTGAATTGTAGCCTGGTGCTTCCCTAATAAACCCCAAAATCTGTGAGTTCTGAGTGACCACTTCAGTGAATTATCAAACACAGCAGAAAGGTGGTGAGTGCTGCAGGAGGAACGGTTGGTGTCAAAGTTGGTGAAAGAGCTGGAGGGAGGCAAAATGTCTAGCCTTGTAGGAATAGCCTTGGGCTACTGATGGTGATTCTGTCTTCCTCTTGTGGGGTTAGAGGAGGTCAGAAGATATGGCCTCCTTGCCCCTTTGGCAAGTACCATAGCTCACACAATAACAAAAACAAAATCAAGATGGATCAAAGACCTAAATATAAAAGCCAAAACTATAAAGTTCATCAAAAATAAAATAAGGGCAAAATTAGGGGCCAAAATTTGTGACATAAATAAACTATCAAGGGAGTCCCAGCAAGATGGTGGACTAAGCAGAAGGACTTCAAAGACCCTCTTCAACAAAGAAAAGGGAAACCAATTAACACAGACACGGAAGTTAATCTTGGACCCCCGAGCCTTGAAAGGAAGGATACAGAAGTGGACTAAACCCCAGCTAGCAGAAGAATTTGGGTGAAAATACCAAAAAAAGGAGACATACGGAGCTGCGGTCTGAAAGGGCCCTGAGTGACCCTGACGGTACAGGCGGCTTGGAGATTCCCGACTGGTGGTAGGACCTAAGAATTAACTCAAAAATCACCTGGCTAGCCAGGGACTGCACAGACTGTGCACGGTGGCTGGGGAACAAACAGAGAAGGTGAAGAGAAAGGTGAGCTGAGTTGTGGACTTTTCCTGGTACGGAGGATGCCGCCATTTTGTAAGTTTAAAAAGCGGCTTGACGATTTTGGATATTTAAAGAGACAGCG
>NW_006922532.1:371715-372455 GCF_000298275.1 Orycteropus afer afer
TGTAAATCTTCACCCAAATCAAAATAAATAAATAAACTATCAAGCATAACTCAAAATGGACAAACAGCAGAAGAGGAACTAGATGCCTGGGACCTTCTAAAAATTAAATTCATATGTTCATCAAAATAATTCTCCAAAAGAGTAAAAAGAGAACCTAAGGACTGGGAAGAAATATTTGGTAATAACACACCTGACAAAGAACTTATCTCTAAAACTCATAGAAAACTTCAACAAATCAACATCAATATGACAATCCACTTCAAAAATGTGTAAAGGACATGAACATACACCACCAAAGAATATATTCAGGCAGCCCATAAACACATAAAGAAATGCTCATGATCGTTATCCATTAAACTCATTGCCATCGAGTAAAATCTGTCTCATCAACCCCTCCTTGGGTTTCTGAGGTGGTCTCGCTATGAAAGTAGATTGCCCAGTCTTCCTTCCAAGGAGTGGCTGGTGGGTTTGAACCACCAGCCTTCTGGTTAGCAGGCAAATGCCTTAGGCACTTCGCTACCAGAGCTCCCCAATATCCATTCAAATCAAAACCAAACACACTGCTCTCCAGTCGGATCCGACTCATAGCGACCACTCCTTGGGTTTCCGAGGCAGTATTACTATGGAAGTAGATTGCCCACTCTTCCTTCTGAGGAGTTGCTTGTGGGTTTGAACTGTCAGCCTTCTGGTTAGCAGTCAAATGCCTTAGGCACTGTTCTGGTTACCTAGTGCCACTCTGA
>NW_006922532.1:374585-375759 GCF_000298275.1 Orycteropus afer afer
CCAAGGTTTCTGCTTATATACAGGAAGAAGACCACATTCCCTAAGGCAGATACTCAGCTGCTCACAGTAGATTCCACCATGGAGTTGATTACCTGTCTCATCATGGGGATTACTACATCTAGCTGCCCAGCCACTCAACCAGGCCCAGCCAAGTTGACACACAAACTGAACTACCACAGGCACTATGCCACCAGATATAAATCAAAATTACAATGAAATATCACCTCACCCAAGCAACGTCAACAACGTTCAACAAGACAGACAACAAGTGTAGGCAATGTTGTGGAGATTGGAATTGTCATACACTGCTGTTGGGACTATAAATGGTACAACCACTGTGGAAAATGATATGCCACTTCTTTTAAAAGTTGGAAATCAAAACACCATTTGATCCAGCAATTCCATTACTAGGAATATATCCTAAAGTGGTGAGATCCAAGACATAAATAGATATATGCACACCCATGTTCATTGTAAAAATATTTACAATAACAAAGAGATAAAAACAACCTAAGTGCCCATCAACAGATGAATAGATAAGCAAACTATGGTACATACACACAATGGAATACTATGCAACATTAAAGAATAATGAAGAATCAGCAAATCACCTCATAATGTGGATAAATTCAGAGAATATTATGTTCA
The DNA here is from genome assembly GCF_000298275.1 of Orycteropus afer afer. Lineage (NCBI taxonomy): Eukaryota > Metazoa > Chordata > Mammalia > Tubulidentata > Orycteropodidae > Orycteropus > Orycteropus afer. Next base: position 375,234 of record NW_006922532.1, read on the forward strand.
GTGAAATAAGTCAATCACAGAAAGAAAATAATGTATGAGTCAATTATTATAAAAAGCCAAAGAAGAGTTTACCCAGGGAAGGAAATTTTCTTTATTCTTTGCCAGGGAGGGGAGGGGAGGGGAAGGTAGGGAAAATATATAGTTAAGAGACAGGTTTGATATGGATGAAGGGAAAAGAAAAATAACAAAAGCTTGTGAGTAGCACAATATCACTAGGGAAAAGGAAGACATGGAGAGGTACACAAGAGGTACACACAATAAAGGCAAATACTATTGCACACACAATATCAGTATTATCAGTACTATAAAATGGTACTATTATCAGTAACAACAAACACTAATCAACAGGTGGATACATAGACAGGCAAGAAGATTAGGTACAGATGTTGTTGTTGTTGTTGATGTTATGTGCCGTCGAGTTGGACCCAATTCATAGCGACCCCTCCTTGGGTTTCTGAGGTGATATCACTACAGAAGTAGATTGCCCAACCTTCCTTCCAAGGAGTGGCTGGTGGGTTTGAACTGC
>NW_006922532.1:376954-381888 GCF_000298275.1 Orycteropus afer afer
GGAAGACCCTCAACAAGATGGATTGATACAGTGGTGTAACAATGAGCTCAAGTGTAGCAAGAATTGTAAGGATAGAGCATAACTGGGCAATGGTTCTGTTGCCCAACTCACTATGAGTTGGAGTCAACGATGGCATCTAACAACACACATAGGTTTGGCAGCCAATATTCCTACCTATGTATTTGTATGTGGTATAAAAATGTCCATATGCAGTTTAAACCTAACAGGAGGCAAAGTTAGAATAACCTCTTAGCCATAACTAAGCACATAGAGGGAGTGAGTCATGAGGCCTGCGGGCTGGGGACCATGGTTATGGAGGACATCAAGCTCAATTGGCATGACATAGTATATAAAAATACTGTTCTATCTCTTACTTTGGTGAGTAGCAAACTGCTCTTAAAAGCTTGTGAGCAGTTATCTAACTGATCTTTCTTTGTCTGGAGAAAAGGAGACTGAAGAAAATGAAAGATTCATGAAAACAGTCCAAAGGACTAATGAACCATGAGAACTTCAGTCTATATGAGCCTGAGACCAGAAGAACTATATGGTGCCTGTCTATCAATGCCACTCCTAAAAGGATCAAAATTGGAGATCCTGGATAGAGTGGGTAAAAAAAAATGTGGAAGAAAACTCAAAATCATAAAAATACCAGGCTTCCTGGTCTGATAGAGACTGGTGAAACTCCTGAGGCTATGACCTAGTATAATCCTTTGGGCCTGGACTTGAACTCACTACCATGACTTAACTCTCAGCCCAAGGATAGACAGGACTATGACCTGAACACCTACACCAGGGAGAGGCCCTCCTGACTATCTAATATGGGAGATCAGAAGGACAGCATTTTCACAGAGAGAAAGGTAAGGAGGCAGGAATGCATAGGCAAATAAACAGGGAAAGGTTAACCACAAGGGAGTATGTAAGAAGAGAGCTGTTACACTGTGGAGAATGCTACCAGTGTCACAAAACAAAATGAGTATGAACTAGTGAAAGTAAAATTGCACCCAAATCACAATAAAAAGTTAACAAACAAAAGAAAAGAAAGTAGTTTGATGAGAACATACACAGGATAAGGAGGATTAGATGAGCTTAACAAATTCTTCCCATTCCCAAAACTTCTCAACTAAAATGGGAAGAAGGAGAAGGTCAGGTTTACCACTTTCTTTCCCTGCCTCTTAGACATTATCACAAACACAATGATGACTTTCAGTTCCTGATACTGTTTTATTTATCCAGATGAGTTAATCCTGTTGATGGGACTCCAACAACTTGTTAAATATTCAGTAAGATCTCTTGAGATTCTACTTTAATTGGATTTCTGATTTCTGCAAAGTCCTGTTTTGATTACTGAAAGATCTTCTTCCCTTAAGGAATTCTCCAGATGGCTAATCTTCTATAATATGGCGATTTTTACCAGCTAAAATCTCAGGAGACCCTTTTACTTTGCCATGGAGAGGTTTGTACTTTTTCCCTGCCCTATATTAAAAGGAGCTCTGTTCTCTCTCCCTAATAAAGCAACATTACACATGGATAACTAGAAAATTCAGGGAATTTGAAGGTACATTTTATTTTATTGAGGGTATTGATTTGAGGAGTTTGGTAATTAGTGTGCTGGATTCTTATCAAGAGAAAATAAATTTTCATGCTAAGAGCCTTGAGCCACAGAGAAACTGATTTCTTGGGTAGGCAGTATTGGTAAGGTTGTTAGTCAAGTGAGGAGGTTATCCTCCCCTCTCCTCTGCTCTCTTCTTTCTGTTACTTTTGCTTTTCTACTCATCCCTTTCTTACCTTCTCCTTCCTTCTCTCTTTTTTCTCTCTTCCTATCCCTTACCTTCTCCTGTCCTCTGCTTCAAGCTGGAGTAGATATTATGACCAGTTGGGGAAAAACCTGAGTCTGGACCTATAGCTGGGTTATAACTGGGCCTATGTACCATGAGCATCCTGAGTGGCAGAAGCCAAAAAAGAAGCAGAAACAGAAAGAGCTATTGCAAGCAAATTAAAGTAGATTTGAAACACCAGGTCCCTTCCCAGGAAAGCACATAAATTGTAGACTTCATATCTAACCTCCTCTCAGGGCCTCTGCTTCCACCAGGATATGCCTTATCCATCAAAAACACTCTACTTCAGTTTCTGCTCTCCCTGCACATATCTGCTGTTTAAAAAAAAAAAAGAAGAAAGAAAGAAAAAAGCTTTTCTGGATCCAAACGCCCAACCATGTTTCAATAAGATAACTTCTCTCTATACTCAAGATGGAGTCCCACATCCACACCTTCCTCCTGAGCAGTGCCAAAAGCCTTAGCATAGTCATTTATTGTTTTTTTTTTTTTTTTTTTAATTTCAGATGAAGCTATTTCAGCCCTACCCAGATGATTAGAGGTCTAGATCTAGAGTTGAAGAGAATTATGCTTATCCATTGTGCAACCTGAAACAAAAAGCATTTTGTTTTCCATGGCTTCAGCTTGCAACTGGGGGCTGAGGTCAGAAATGGAATAGGTAATCTCTCCAAATGTTGCCTTGGTGGTGCAATGGTTAAAAACACTCAGTGGTTATAACTCATCAGACAGCTCTGTGGGAGAAGGATGTGACAATTTGTTTCCATAAAGATTTGCAGCCTTGGAAACACTATAGGGGCGGTTCTACTCTATCCTATAGGGTTGCTATGAGTCAGACTCGACTTGAAGGCAGTGGATTAATATCCTCAAGCTAAGAGCCATTAGGGGCAATATAGCTCCACCTCCTTGTTATATAGATGAGAATTCTGAGGCTGAGAGAAATTATAAATCCATTTGGGAAAGGAACTATTCATATCTGGTACATAGTAGATACCTGGTGCGTGACAGTTGCCTTCTGTTCCATTTAAAGAGCTCTAGCAAGGGTGAATCTAAAAGCAAGGGAATTTCTATTGTTTTAACCAGTGTCACGCTACCTCCAGATGGTTATCAACCCTAGTTGGCTGGACTGTGAATATCTATGGCTCTTTTCTAACTCAAGTCTTTTGAGCTTCCCTTCTGCCTGTATTCTCTTCCCCTTTAGATCAACTCAGGGCTGAATCATTCTTATCCTTGATATTTCAACTTAAAATATCCTTTCCAAGGCATAGCTCCCCTGCCAGTCTTAAATAAAGCAGCTCCTTCTCTTTCTTTTCTCTCACACAGGTGACTGCTGATTTTCTTCATAGCACTTATCACCCTCTGGAAAAATTTAGGTGTATTTACTTGTTTATTACTTCTTTTACCTACTAAGTTTGGAGAGATGTAAGATAAATACAGTAGCTGATACATCATGTTGTTGTTGTTGTTATGGGCTGTCGAGTCAGAACCGACTCACAGCGACACCTCCTTGGGTTTCTGAGGCAGTATCGCTATGGAAGTCGATTGCCCCATCTTCCTTCTGAGGAGATAAGAGGTGTTAAATAAGTATTCGTTGAGTAAGTGACCACCTTGGGACAATGTAAGCCAGGATGAGAAAATTGACTTTTTTGGGGAATCAATGTTATTATTAGGAGCTCTGGTGGCACAGTGCCTAAGGCACTTGACTGCTAACCAAAAGGATGGAGGTTCAAACCCACCAGCCACCCCTCAGAAGGAAGACTGGGCAATCTACTTCCATAGAGATACCACCTCAGAAACCCAAGGAGGAGTTGCTATTAGTTGCAATCGACTTGATGGCAGTGAGGTGTTTTTTTGTTTTGTTTTGTCTTGTTTTTTTGGTAGTGTTATTATTAGGTTGAAATGGAGAAGCTGAAGGGATGAAAAGGCTGAGGATCTATTAAGTTAAATGAACATGAGGCTCCAGTCAGAGCAGGGCACATGCTCTGGGCATGAAGGGACCATAAGGTGAGGGCAGTTGAGCAATTGAGTAGGGGAAGAGGCTGCTTCTTGACCATAAGCTTACTTGGTTCTGCCATTTGAAAGAGAAGAATAAGCACTAAATATAGAATCAAACAGATATTTAAAAAATCATACTTGAGCCATAACTGACCATGGGACTTAGGCAAGTGCCTCCATTTCTCTGGGCCTTGACATTTTCAAGTGTAAAGCAGAAGTCGATCTTTGCTTTGCCTGCATTATAGATCTATTGTCAGATATGATGTGATAATAGACATGAAGGAGAGAAGTAGGATAGGGTGGGAACTCATGGGTGGATGGCTTATCTGCCACCACCCTTAGCCTAGTCTTGACCTGATGTGGCCTCTGTAACTGCCTCCCTAGCTTCTGGACTGCAGAGTCACTGTGGAACGGAAGTCTTAGCAGCCCATACCTCTTCTATTGCACAAGAACGGCGGTTGAGTTTTGCATCAGTCCCTCTGTACCCTTCTACTTCCCCCCCCCACACACACACACACACATTCACTCTTATGCTGCCTTCTCAAAGCCTTTATGTGGTCATGTCCAAGTTGGTATTTCCTCATAACTATTGCAATGTTCTGGTCTCACAGAGTATTTTCAGAGACCCTGGAGTAGTGGTGGAGGTGGAAAGAACCAAATTCTCGGGGCTCCTCAGCAAGACACTTGGTCTGTCTGGGAACTTATCAGTCAGAACATGTTTCCCTACCCTTAACTACTTATACCTTCTGGAGTTTAAATTAATCTGACAATAGGACTGGTCTTCTTAGGGTTCAGCCTTGTAAACTCAGCTCAGCTCAGATCAGATGATAAACTTATAAACAGGCTATAAGACCAGACTGACTTATATTATCCATATGCCTGACTTTATCTAACTCCAATTTCATCATATTAATCTCAGAAATTGTGTTGATCATATTGTAAGATGGGAATAGGCAGACACCACCCTTGTCTATCTCCTTTCCCTATTCATTCATTCATTCATTCATTCATTCATTTAAAAAACTTATGAATTCTTACTCTGAGCCAGGTCCCAATCTTCTAAGAGCTCACACTCTAGTAGGGGAATATATCCAAATAAATAAAGTGTTT
>NW_006922532.1:382169-384674 GCF_000298275.1 Orycteropus afer afer
TTTTTTTTTTTTTTTTTTTTGGGGGGGGGGTTGTTTTGTTGTTGTTTTAACTGTGATTTGGGTGAAAGTTTATAGAAAAACTTTGTTTTCCATTCACCAATTCATACACATGTTGTTTTGTGACATTGATTGAAACCCCCACAAGGAAACAGTTCTCTTCTCCCTTCCTCCCTGTGTTAACTTTTTCTATGTCCTTCTTTCCTATGCATTCCTGTCCTCTGAAATTTCTACCTGTGCAAATGCTGCCCTTCTGATCTCCCATGGTTGATTGTTCTAAGGAATGTCCCTACCTGGGGTAATTGTTCACTTCATAGTCCTATTGTTTGGCTGGAAGTTAGGTGAGGGCATTTGAGCAATTGAGTAGGGAAAGAGGCTGCCTCTTGACCATAAGCTTACTTGGCTCTGGCATTTGAAAGGATGAGTTCAATTCCAGGCCCAAAGTGTTGCTAGTAGCCATAGTCTCAGGGATTTCACCAGTCTCTTTCAGACCAGTAAGCCTGGTCAATTTCAGGATTTTTAATTTTGTGCCTCATTTTTCTCCCACACAATCCAGGATTTCCAATTGTGATCTCTTTCTGACTGGTCAGCTGTGGTAGCAGGCACCATCTAGTTCTTCTGGTCTCAAGGTCATGGAGGCTGAGATTCATGTTGCTCACTAGTTCCTTGGAGTAATTGTTTCCATGTGTCTTTGATTTCCTTCACTCTTCTTTGCTTTGGAGGGGGGAGACCAATTATTGCATTTTAGATGGCTGCTTGCAAGCTTTAAAGACCCCAGTCTCTACACACTGGGATGTAGAATAGTTTCTGTATGATATGTTATACCAATTGAGCTTAATGTCTCCGATGACCATGGCTCAGAGACCTCAGGTCCTCCTATTCACTCCCTCAAGGTGTTTGGATATGGGTAAGAAGTTATAACTTTTCCCCCTGTTAGTTCTATTATATACATGGAAATTAGTATGGTACATACAACTACGTATGTAGAAATGTCATCTGCCAGACTTATATTGTCATGGATATATTCCTTTTTGCCTATTCATACCTTACCATTTTGCTGTCTACCTATGTATCCATCAGTAGATTAATGTTTATTATTACTGATAATGCAGTATTGTATATGTCTAAGTATTTACCTTTCCTGTCTGTACCTCTTGTGCACCTCTACGTGTCTTCTTTTTTCTTAGTGTTATTATGCTGGTCTCTCAGTTTGGGGTATGTTGCCTTTTCCTTCACCCAAATCAATATATGTCTTTTACCTATTTAGCAATTATCCCTCTCCTCCTCTCCTATCCCTGGTAATCAACAACAAAATGTCCTTTCATGTGCAAATCTTTCATTGGCTTTTTACCATAGTTGGCTCATAAAATATTAATTCTTTGGTGATTGTCTTATTTTAGTCAGCATAATATCCTTCAAGTTCATCCATATTATGAAATGTTTCATGGATTCTTCATTATTTAGTGTTGCATAATATTCCATTGTGTGTATGTATCATAGATCGGTTATCTATTCCTTTGGTTGATGGGCATGTAGGTTCTTTCCATCTCTTTGCTATTGTTAGTAGTACTGTGATGAAAATATGTGTGTATTACAAGGCAGATTATGGGTAGAGGTCAGAGGTCAAAAATAAGGTATCCTGAGCGTTCTGGCAAGATGGCGGACTAGGCAGAAGGACTGCACAGACCCAATTCAACAAAGAAAAGGGAAACCAATAAACACAGACACAGAAAATAATCTTGGACCCCTGAGACTTGAGGGGAAGCATACAGAAGTGGACCAAACCCCAACCAGCAGAAGAATTTGAGTTGAAAATACCAAAAAAGGAGACACATGGAGGTGCGGTCTGGCAGTGACATGAGTGACCTGGACAGTAAGATGGCTTGGAGATTCCCGAGTGGTGGTAGGACCTAAGAATTAAACTAAAAATCATCCTGCTAGCCAGATACTGCACGGACTGTGCATGGTGGCTGGGGAACAAACAGAGAAGGTGAAGAGAAAGGTGGGCTGAGCTGTGGACTTTTGCTGATCCGGAGGGTGCCACCATTCTCTGGGTTGAAAAAGCAGATTGACTATTTTGGATATTTAAAGAGACAGCACTCTCGCAGAATCCTGTGGTGGTAGGACTTAAGAATTAAACTAAAAATCCCCCTGCTAGCCAGGGACTGCACAGAGAACTTTGCAGAGTTGCTGGGGAGCAAATGGAGAAGGTGAAGAGAAAGGTGAGCTGAGCTGTGGTCTTTTGCTGGTCTGGAGGGCACCGCCATTTTGAAGGTTTAAAAAGCAGCTTGACTATTTTGGATATTTAAAGAGACAGCACTCTCACAGAATTCTGGGGCTTAAGAACACGGTCAGCTTTCCAGCAACCTCAAGAACACTCAGGGCCTGCAAGACTGAAAAGGTACGACATTCTTTTTGCTACTACACCCTATACCTGCTTGGTGAATGGAGGTGTGGCCATCCCCACTCCCACCTACCTTCTGGGCCCACAGGAACTCCATCACAGTC
>NW_006922532.1:392814-397605 GCF_000298275.1 Orycteropus afer afer
ACATGAGACAAAGTATATGTGAACTGCTGTATGGAAAGTGAATTTGCTCTGTAAATCTTCAACCAAATCACAATAAAATAATAAATAAAAGAAAGCAAAAAATAAAAAATAAAAAAATAAGGTATCCTAAGCATTCTAGAACAGCATCTGGCAGGAGATAAACCTGAATAGATGTGTAAGTTTACATTGAAGAGCACATTGAATGCCATGTTTTGTTTAGAATTTGTTCCAAAATCAATGGGAAGTTATTGAAGGGAATAATAAGATACTGCGGTGTAGTAAATTACCTGCTATGGCTTTTCTAGTCATAAGTCTTTGTAAACTCCATGGGGGAATTTGCTGTGAGAAACTGAGTAGCTCCTGATTATTAAAATCATCCACCTGGTGTATTTCCATTGGGAGCAGCACAAAGTAATTTTCTGGGAAGTTTGTGCTCTCAGGTGTATAGAATTCTGATGTTGGGATTGGTTGGTTTGGCCTCAAAAAGGAGTCCTCCTAGAGGCAGAAGGAAACTCTCTGACTGCTGGCTGAGAAAGACATGCTGCTGAGAGAAACACCCTCCTGAGAGACACACACTGTTGAGAAAAAGACACCAAGAGACACATATTGCTGAGAAAGAGAGACCTCATTGCTGGAGAGAGGCTGAGAGAGACTGTTGATTGAGAGATGGTGGGCTGAGAGAGACTGAGCATTTTCCCTGAACTTGAATTGTAGCCTGGTGCTTACCCAATAAACCCCATAATCTGTGAGTTCTGTGTGGCCACTGCAGCAAATTATCAAACCCAGCAGAGAGGTAGTATGTGCTGTAGGAGGAACAGTTGGTGTCAGGGCTGGAGAGAGGCGGCATGTCTGGCCTCGCAGGGATAGGCCTTGGGCTACTGATGGTGATTCTATCTTCATCTTGTGGGGTTAGTGGAGGTCAGAAGACGCAGCCTCCTTGCCCCTTTAGCAGATACGTTAAGCACCTATGCTTCCAAACCCATATTATAACAACCACTGAAAATATGCAGGTATTTATAGGCACAACAAGAGCAAATATCTGGATCTGAAACTGTGCTAAGAAATCCAACATCTATGTCCATTATATTTATGGGTGTCACTGCTTAAATACAGAAGTGTCGATTGGATAAAAGTTCTGAAGATATGGACAGAATTCTCACTTTACATACTATCTCAAGGAAGTTAAAAGCCCAAATTTTTCTCAAGGGATGAAGTTTTGGCTAAAAAGAAGAGAGACAATTCAGCAGGAGAGAGATAAAAGAACAATGAGTGGTTGCCTAGGAACGCTGAAACTCTAGGTCTGCCTATGGTGGAGGGACTGGAACCTGAAGGAAAGAAGTGCAAATATTAGATGGCAATTAATCCTCTCAGCCCACATCCTTCATCGTCAAAACATCTGTCCATATATCTCTTCATCCACCTGTTTTCTGTTTATTTGAACATAAAATGTGGACTAGTTCCAGCCCTATCTCTGAGGAACAAAAGGTAAAGATCACTTGTGCTTTGTGTTTGTTTGTTTGTTTTGTTGTTTTTTCCTCAGTCACTGTCCATTGTTGCCACTCTTAGCATTTCATGAGTCTTTTTCAAAGGCAAGCCTTCTTAGAAATCTTGTAGGGTTTCTTTCTTCCTCTCTAACCACAATGACCAGGTCAACTCATTGGCAGTAGGGTCTGGGAAATGGATCCAGCTCCCTGTGTCTTCTGTTTCAGACCTGGACAAGGTGCCAAGTCATTTTGATACTGATATATTTTTCCTGCTGTGGGATTCCCAGAAGTTTTCAGAGAAGGTGGACAGAAAAGCCCTGGATTAGAAATCAGAGGATCTGGGCTCAGTCTTGCACATAACAAGCTATGCAACTCTTAAACGAGGATCTCAGTTTCTATAAACCTTTGTTTTTTCATCAATAAGACAATATGAATCTCATTGGTCTATTAGAGTTACTAGATAAGATGATATGTAAGTGCTGATAATTATCAATTGTGGTGAACCTTGCACAGTTGTGAAGGTTTGACAAATCCTACAAGGGGTGCACCTTGCATCTAACTTCAGTTCCTTTACTTGTTCGTGGAGAGTTGAAGTTAGATCAAACTGCTCTTGGAAATGGACCCTAGCGAACTCAACACAAAACACGATTTCAATCCTTTACAGAGAGAGTTGGTCCTGAGAAAGAATTTGGAAACATCTTACTAGTTTTATGGGTGGAATAGAATTGTCCCAAGTCCCTATCAAGGAACGGAAATTTTTCCCAAGTGCAATTCTTAGGAAGACATAATAGGAATGGAATTTGATATACAGAACAAAATAACGTACTCAACTATGTTGTAACTTGGCTAAGTTTACTGTTGTCGTTAACAGAGTAGAGGGAGGTCTCTGTGGAGACTAGGGAAAGAGGAGAGTCAAAATGAAATAATGTATCCATGTGGCTCTGACATTACCTAAGGGGAGGGGCCATTGAGTCTACAGGTCAATTCAGGTCACAAAGAAAGAAATCTCCCTATAACTGAGGATAATAATTTATCCACCTGCACAGGTTTTGGGGAAATTTCCCAGAAGTGTGTTCAAATCCATTTACATTAATCCTCTGTTCTCTAAAACTCATTTTAAATTCAAGTAGGCTCTCCTAAGCAGACTCACCCTAGGGAAAAGTGTTTTGGACAAATAGCAAGTGTGAGTAATTCAACTTTCTTTCTAGAAAATGAAACTTAGTGCTTCTTTACCTAATCAACTTTGGATAAAGTGATAACTGAGTTTCAGGTCTCATCAAGTGGAATCCAGATTCTGAATCCATGAGGACTCTTCTCTGAGACCCACTCCTGCCTGTAGCCATCCTTGGTGATAAGTTCTCACCAGAATTCTAGCTGGTTCATTCTCCCCTACCCCACCCCAAGTTTTACACACACAAACATGTGAACATATATGCATATGTGTGCACATTTGTCCAGGATGGAAGAGAGATAATTTAGCAGCATAATACAGGTTAGGGACTTCAGTGGACAGTGAGGTCAGTATGTGTCAGTTGTGAGATATGGTTGCCAAAAACTAGTGTCATCTTTGGTTATAGTCATAAAAAATGCAGAGTTCAGGACCAGGGAGGTGACAATACTCCTCTACTTAGCACTGGTCAGACCACAAATCAGAGAATGATTTCCTTTATGGGAACCTTACCCTAAGAGGAACACTGACACACTGTGATAATGTTAGCTCCAACATTTTCCTAGAAATGGCTGTGGGCTCAAACTCCCCTTTCAGCAGTCTTATCCTCCAAACCTACCTTAGTCAGCCCTCAAGAAGCTCTCATCAGCCAGAGAGCCATGAGGCCTAGATAATTTGGAGTTATATATTCTTCTATTTCTCAATCTCTGGATTCTTAAAATCGTGAGTCAACAGTGAGGTCATTCTATTTTGTTAGCATTGTAATTAGAAAATATTAGACCAGTCTCAACCACCACAGCCCAAACTTATTTCTCCCTTAAAAATACTTCCCTAGGTTCCAAGGCTAATAGTCAACCATAGAAAAGGTGGAAATGTGCAGGAACAGAACAGATGAAATGGAACACTTCCCCAAATTGAATGGACTTGTCATGTAACTGTTTGGAGCTGTTACTGCTCAGTATTATAGTTTTCTTTATGGCAGATGGTATCACTCCAAGTGGATCATTGGAATTTGATGGATCACACTCTGAGGCCACATTTTGTGCCCCCCACGTTCCATTGAAGTTTCAGGTGGTTTCTTTCTATAGAGCAGGACAGGAGTAGAAGGTTTTCATGCACTTGAGAAGACAATGGGATGGTATATATAAAACTGTGAAATAAAAAAATTTCCAAAGAAGAACTGTATACTCAGCAAAACTGTCCCTCAAATATGATGGTAAAATTAGGAGATTTCCAGATAAGCAGAAACTAAAGGAATTTGTTAAAATCTAACCAACCTTTCAAAAGATGCTAAAATGAGTCCTTTGGACATAGAACCAACAACAGCAAACAACAACCGACCATTAACACACATGATGACATAACCCAGAAACCAACACAGGTATGGGAGTATCCAAAGTAAATAAGCCTACAAGATTGTAAACAGGCAACCAGATACATCAATTGACAACTACAAGCCAAAAAGAGGGGTAAAAAATGTGTAGTTACAGACCTTCTAAATGGTAGTGAAGTCAAAACAACTGCAAGATAGAATGGATTGTTCTAAACTTGGGAAGAAAATTATACATCACAAGGTAACCTTAAAGAAAAAAATGATAAAACTTCCATAACATAAAAAAGCGGACCATCAGAAATATTTAGCAAATACTAAAACAACAGCAATGAAGGAAAATGATAACACAATTCATAAACAAAACAAGCTCAGCACAGAAAACGATATGAAACAAAGACATCAGCAACACCACAAGAAAGCACATAAGAAAATTACAGCAACAAATTCATACCTGTTGATAATTACACTGAATATCAATCAATTCGATGCACCACTCAAGTGATAGACAGTTAAAGACTGTATAAGAAAACTTAACCCATCAATATGCTGTCTACAAGAGACACACATTAGAGACAAAGAAAAGAGTAGACTAAAAATCAAATGTGGGAAAAAGATGTATCAAGCAAATGGAAACTATAAAAGAGCAGGAGTGGCAATATTCATTTCTGATAAAATTTACTTTAAGACACAATCCATCATAAGAGACAAGAAAGGGCATTATATAATGATTAAAGTATTGATTGGACAAGAGGACATAACAATAATAAATATATATGCATCCAGTGAAAGGGTCCCAAAATCCATAA
>NW_006922532.1:397981-398555 GCF_000298275.1 Orycteropus afer afer
TCCATATAAAAGACTGAGTAATAGAAGAAATTTTTAAAAAAAAATGAATTTAAAAAATTCCTTGAATCAAGCGAGAATGAAAATGCAACATACCAAAATCTTTGGGACACAGAAAAAGCAGTGATCAGAGGCCAATTTATAGCAAAAAAATGTACACATCAAAAAAGAAGAAAGCCAAAATCAACACTATATTTTATTTATTTATTTATTTTTATTTATTGTGATTTGGGTGACGATTTACAGAGAAAATTCACTTTCTATACAGCAGCTCACATATACTTGGTCTCATATTATTGACCACAGTTTACCACAATGCAACAGCTCCCCTCCCACTTCCTCCCCATAGTTACCTCTTCCCAGCATGCATTCCTCCATACTCTCCTGCCCCCTGAGCTATCTCCCTGTGCATAAGCAGCCTTTCCTTCTCCCATGATTGTTCTCTGCAGGGCGTGTGTCCATTTCAGGTAAATGTTTAACTCACATGCCTGAATTTTATTTGGCCGGGAACCACAGGTGTGGGTTCAATTCCACACCTGAAGGGCAGCTAGGGGCCATAGTCTCAGTGGTTCCACCA
>NW_006922532.1:426610-427103 GCF_000298275.1 Orycteropus afer afer
TGTATTAATGGTCGGTTGTTATTTGCTATTTTTGGTTCTCTGTTCAAAGTACTCCCTTTAGTGTCTCTTGTAAGGTTGGTCTGGTTTTAACAAATCCCCTTAGTTTCTGCTTATCTGGAAATGTCCTAATTTCAGCACCATAGTTGAGGGACATTTTTGCCGGATATATAATTCTTGGCTGAAAATTTTTCTCTTTCAGGGTTTTATACATACTATCCCATTTTCTTCTCACTGGCATGGTCTCTGCTGAGAAATCAGAGCTTATTCTTACTGGCTGACCTTTGTATGTAACATTTTGTTTCTCTCATGCTGCTCTCAGAATTCTGTCTTTGTCCTTGGATTTGGTGAGTTTGATGATGATATGTCTTGGTGATTTTCTTTTGGGGTCTATCTTGTTTGGGGTTCATTGGACTTCATGAATGTATATGTTCTCTTTCATCATTTCAGGGAAGTTCTCCTCCAGCAAATCTTGGACAATTTTCTCAGTGGTTTT
>NW_006922532.1:427660-431429 GCF_000298275.1 Orycteropus afer afer
TGAAGAGCAGCCAAGGGTGATTCAGGCTCTTCTTGGTGGTTTATTATCATTGGCCCGTTGGTGGAGAAAGAGGTGCTGGCTCTTGCACTGTAAGTGAAGTTGCAGGAGGTGTGGCTTTACTTGTATCTTATGAGGACTGTTGTTGTCTCCCAGTCAGTTAGGCATAAATTACAATTGAATAACCATTGAAAAAACTACAAGCACATGTACAAAAAATACACCCTGAAATGACACAGGACAAGTAACCCCCCCCAAAAAAAAAAAGTAAAAAAAGGGGAGCAAAGAAGAAGAGAACAGATAAAGCTGCAGTATCTGGGGAGAGGTGACTGAGACTGAAAAGGTAGAGAAGGAAAATAATGAATAAAGTAAACAAACCAAGAAACAAGCCAACAATATAAAAGAAAATAAAAGCAAAAACAGAACAAAACAAACAAACAAGCAAAACAAACTAACAAGGGATGGGGTTAACTATGAGAGAAAGAAGAGAGAAAAAAAAATATGGAAGGTGTACTCCTGGAGAGTTGTTGGGTCACTGGAAAGCAGAACCTCTTCTTAAGTCCCTGGAATCTGGTAGAGCACTGTCTCTTTAGGTTGTCACTAGCTGCTGGTTATGTGTTGGTTTATTTTGTCTTGGTTCTATGGTTTAACAGTTTGAAAAGGTGAAGCTGGTGGGGTTTTTTTATTATTATTGATGCAAGTGTGTTGGGTCGCTCTGCTGTTTTCTTTGTGGTGGTAGAATCCCTGTGTGTAGTGTGGATATGTGTTTCTGTTTGTCCTAAAGAGGGTTTAGAGTTTGAAGCGGGAGGTTTTATGATAATTGGATGAATATGTTTTCTTCCATTGAGTGAGAGAAGATATTGGCAGAGAAGGTGGGAGCGGAAGAATGAAAGCTTGGTGTTGCTAGGGCCGGTTTCTAGGGCTTTGAGCAGGCTATTTTTGATGGTGTATTTATTTGTAAGACTGCACCTCAATTCAGGAAAGATTCTTATTGTAAGAGCACCACAATTTCAGGCACACTCAAAGATCCCTCCTCCGCAGCCCCACAGCACTAAAGAATGGCGCCAAGGCAGAAATTCCGGGAGTGTGGTTTCTTCCCTTTCCCTGTTCCTTCTGTCCGCAGTGGTGATGTAATCCTGCCAGATCGCTAATGGCCAGCTCTGGAGTTTGTCTGTGATACTGCCCAGCTGCAGCGCCAAAGATGCATGCAGTTTGATCTGTGGGTCAGAGGAGTACCTGCTAGTGCCCTGCAGTCCTCCTCTCTGTGACAAAGAAAAGCATGAAGTCTCCCAGTCTACTCTGTGACCCGCTGGGAGGGGAGGGAGCTCCCCTTCCTGTTTCAATAGTAAGTTTTCCTCCAAATCTCAGTGGAGGTGTCCTTGCCCACAGCCAGCCCCCAGGAGACCCAAATTATCTCCAAAAAATGAAGATGAGCTGCTGGAGGCAAGTCTCTGCCACTGTCCACCAGAATATTCGAGTGCTCGCTGGTAAGCTTTTATAAGGCGTCCTCCCTTTTGGCTTGGGGATCTCAGGTGGATGCCCTAGCCTGGCGCACAATGACTGCTCCAGGAGAGTTTCCAATGCCTCCCTTGGGTGCCCATCCGTCTGTCCTCCTCCAGTAGCTCTTTTCCAAATAATCTCTCTGTGCCTTTCCTCTAATTCTGCTCTTGGATGTTTGATGTACTCTGAATCTGTGAGCTGTTCAGAGCACAGAAATTCCTAATTTAAACTGTTGTGGTTAGTTATACAAGACCTTAGACGCCAGAGGGATAAAGCATGCTGTTCACTGGCTTGACTCCATTTTGAACTCCCCCAATTTTCTGATGATATGATCCAATACACACAAAACACAAGGGACTCAGCAAAAAATAAAAAAAAAAGGAACTAATTGAGAGATTTAGCATCGTGGCAGGATATAAGATCAACATCCAAAAATAATTTGGATTCCTCTACACCAGCAAAGAGATTGCTGAAAAGGAAATAAGGAAATCAGTACCATTTACAATAGCTACCAAAAGATAAAATATTTGGGAATAAAACTCACTAGAGACACAAAAGACCTGTAAAAAGAAAACTATAAATCATTACACCATAAGAGATCTGCATAAATGGAAGAAGATACCATGCTCATGGATAGGAAGATTGAACATTGTGAACAGGTCAATACTACCCAAAGCAATCTATACATTCAATGCAATCCCAATCCAGATCCCATCAGCATTCTTTAAGGATATGGAAAAAAAAAAAATCACTAATTTTATGTGGAAAGAAAAGAGACCTTGGATAAGCAAAGCACTATTGAAGAAGAAGAAGAACAAAGTAGGAGGTCTCACACTCCCAGATCTCAAAACCTACTATACAGCCACAGTAGTGGTACAACAACAGACACAGAGACCAGGGAACCGAATTGAGAACCTGGAAATATATCCATCGACCTGTGGTCAGCTGATTTTTTACAAAAGGCTGAAATCCACTAAATGAAGAATAGATCGTCTCTAACAATTGGCACTGGTATATCCATTGGCAGAAAAATTAAACAAGATCTGTACCTCACACCATACACAAAAATTAACTCCAGATGGATCAAAGACTTAAGTGTGAAATCTAAAACTATAAAGTTCCTCAAGGTAAAAATAGGGGCAAATTTTAGGGCCCTAATTTATGGCATGGGAGCTCTGGTAGCATAGTGGCTAAGACACTTGCCCGCTAACCAGACAGCTGGCAGTTCAAACCCATCAGCCACTCCTCAGAAGGAAGGTAGGGCAATCCTACTTCCGTAGTGATACTACCTCAGAAACCCAAGGAGGGGTCGCTATGAGTCAGGTTTGACTTGACGGCACATAACAACAACAGCAACAACAATTTATGGCATAAATAAACTGTCAAGCATAACCCAAAATATACAAACAGCTGAAGATAAACTAGATGAATGAGACCTTCTGAAATTAAATTTTTATGTGCTCCCAAAGATTCTCCAAAGAGTAAAAAAAGAACCTAGATATTGGGAAAAAATATTCGGTAATGACATATCTGACAAGGGATTTATCTCTAAAATCTATAGAAAACTCCAACACTTCAACAACAAAAAGATTAATAATCCAATTTAAAAATGGGTAGAAGACATGAATAGGCACTTCACCAAAGAGGATATTCAGGTGGACAGCAAATACTTGAAGAAATACTCACAATCATTAGCCATCAGGGAGATGCAAATCAAAACAACAATGAGGTACCATCTCACCCCAGCACTAAAGGCAAAGTTCAACAAGACAGAAAATAACAAATGCTGGCAAGGATGTGTAGAGATTGGGACACTAATACACTGCTAGTGGGACTGTAAAATGATACAACCACTTTGGAAAGCAGTATGGAAATTCCTTAAAAAGTTGGAATTAGAAATACCTATTGATACAACCATTCCATTACTAGGTATATATCCTAAAGAAATGAGAACCAGGACGAGTACAGATATATGCACACCCATGTTCATCACAACACTATTTACAATAGGCAAAAGATGGAAATACCCTAAGTGCCCATTAACAGCTGAATGGATAAACAAACTATGGTACATACACACAATGGAATACGATGCAACACTAAAGAATAATGTAGAATCTGCAAAACACTGAATAACATGGATGAACTTGGAGGATATTATGCTGAGTGAAATAACTCAATCATCACAGAAGGAAAAATATAGTATTCATTCATTATTGTAAAAAGTCATGGAAAGGTTTATATATGGAAGGAAACTTTCTTTGTTGGTTAC
>NW_006922532.1:431529-432073 GCF_000298275.1 Orycteropus afer afer
GAGTCAGCAATGACTCATAGCAACCCCTCCATGGGTTTTCAAGACAGTATCACTATGGAAGTAGATTGCCCAACCTTCCTTCTGAGAAGTGGCTAGTGGGTTTGAACTGCCAGCCTTCTGGTTAGCAGTCACATACCTTAGGCACTATGCTACCAGAGCTCCCCATATCACTTTAGTTTTATGTATTTCATTGTGCATAAATTATATTTCAAAAAATATATATTTTGAAAAAAGTAGCAAGGTTTGAATATAGCATTACTGTACTCATGAAGACACATGAAGGAGGAGGTACCAAAAATACAAGGTACCAATACCATCATCTGCATAGATACTGCCAGTTTATGTGGTTGATGTTGTTTTCGCTCTTATTGATGTTGCTGCTCTGGTTCTTATGGTCAAAGACATTATTTCTTTTGCTCTGGATTTTGATGTTGTTGGTATTGTTGCCCTTGCTATTCTTGCTAGTGTTGATGGTGTGCTCATGGAGTATACAGCTCTACAGCATATTCCCAAACTATTGCTTCCCCAATTTCTTCAGCAGACT
>NW_006922532.1:432608-434944 GCF_000298275.1 Orycteropus afer afer
GTTTTCACAACACTTACAACTATTTTTAGTTATACATTGCTATATGTATTTGTTTAACTAATGTCTATCTGCCCCACTTGGATATTAGAAGTTTCATGAGCTCAAGAACTTTCTTTCTTTTCCTCACCATTATATCCTCAAGAATCTGGCAGATAGCAGGATAAATGAATAGAACAATCAGTGGATGGGAGGAAATGTCCACTTGCCCTATAACATTCAAAATATCAACCCAAAGTAATAGTATGCATATTTATTTAGTGCCATTTTATTTGTAAACATTTAATGTCATTTTAAAAAAAGACAGCCCAATAGAATAGAAAAATGGATAAAAGATTTGAACAGATAGTTTATGGAATGGGAAAAGCAAATGATTATTAAGTATATAAGAAGATGTTAAATTTCACTGCTAGTCATAGAAATGTAAATTAAAACAATGCTAAAATACTATTTTGGAAAGCAAAAATTTTAAAGTTTGATCATTTCAATTTTGGCAAAGACATGGAAAATAGGTAATCTCAAAGATTGCTGCTATTGGTAGTATAAAATTGTATAGTCATTTGGAGACAATTTTTAGTATGCATGATATATTAAAATATGCATCCAAATGATATAATTTGTTTCAAAATAATCAAGTGTATATTTAGAGGGAAGATATTGGTGGAGTAGAGTCCTTACATTGTACAAAGTTAAACGTTTCAGCTGCTCACTGAAAAGTTGCAGGTTTGAGTTGACCTAAAAACACCTAGGAAGAAAGGCCTAGTGCCCAGTGATCTACTAGAAAAAAAAAAAAATACCCATTGAAAATTCTATGAAGCATCACTCTACTCTAACACACAGAGGGAGGCCATGAGTCAGAATCAACTCAATGGCACTGGTTGGTAGTGAGTATAGATGAAATGAGATTAGCCATGTTTTAATAATTGTTGAACTTGAGTATTGTGTACACAGGGGTTCATTATAAACTTTTCTGTTCTTTTGTATGAATTTGAAATATTCCATAATGGAATGTAAAGCAGTGAAAAAAAAAAAAAAAAAAAAGGCATCCCCTATGACCTCATAATAATTGTCTTTGTTATGTCTACCAATGGAACCAGTGGAACATTACCACACATTCCCTTGAAAGCATGCGAAAAATATTCATTCCAGTGCAGTTTATAATAGTAAAATTTTTGGGGGAAAAATGATCAATCTCTATCAGTACAGCCATGGTTGAAGAAAATAATGTTACAGGAAAGAACATGGCATCATACTGATAATCACCATATCTGATACCTCTTCCAACTTAGACCCTGAGTAACTAGGTAAAGCAGATACAAATAATGATACTGGAGTTATGATCAACTAAGAAGAAGATAAAGTATTAGATTCAGTGAAGTTGTAGAAAAAGAGCAGATTAAACAACTGGGAAAAATAAAACAACCTGCCTAGCTGGTGGAGGCAGAGAAGGAAAGGATTCATTAGATATACAAAAAAGGTCAGAGAAGGGAAAGAGGGAAAAAAATCTTGGAACCCACAGGCATTGAGGATTAAGAATAGCCACACCAATAGTTTCTCATGGTGACCTCAGGCACTGAGTGGGTACGATAATCTTAGTAGGAAAGAGATCAAGATACCCCCTGGCTTGGGCTGCCACGGAGTCAAGAAAGGAGAGGAAAAAAGGGAGAAACTCTCTCTGAGAAGGAGGCACCCCAGAGTGGGTGCATAGCAGTGACCCAGGTTCAACTCTTCCAAGACCCCATTTAGCTCTTTGATAGACAGTAGGACATCATCATTAGTAGATGTTTCAGAAGGACACAGACTACCCTGCCTGTGCCTGGATCTCTGACCGAATTATCTCACCCCAAACGCAGAAAAGTCCTTCAATTTTTCTATCTTGGGTGCACTTCTGGGACCTTTTTCTTTCCTTTCTTCCTTTTCTCCCCTGAATCACCCTATCATCCTCTTATTGGAGGAACAAATTAAAGCTCCAACAGGCAACCAGAGCTATTGCACTGACCGCCTCACCCAGTAGACAAGTAACACCAATAGCTCCTGCACCACAGGATAAATGACAGACAGTGAACAATACCTGTTAATCTCAACAACAAATCTTCATGATGAACAGAGAGACCTGCACCCACATTCCCCACAGTGATTCCACCAACACAGAGAGAGCTGGAGAGTGACACAGTACAACCAAGTAATAACCAAAGAAGTACAACTGCTCCACACTTTCAGATATAGTAAACCATAAAATCTGGGTGAAATAAATCAATACATAACTAACAATTAAAGACAGCAACTGCAAAATCTGCAAAATATCTAGGAAATAAGACAGCCTCAAAAAAAAAAAAAAA
>NW_006922532.1:436164-443624 GCF_000298275.1 Orycteropus afer afer
AACCCACACCTGTGGTTTCCAGCCAAACAAAAGACAGGCATATGAGTTGAACATTTACCTGAGGTAGATATACTCCTTGGAGAGAACAATCATGGAAGAAAGAAGGGCTGTTTATGCACAGGGAGACAGCTCAGGGGGCAGGGGTGCATGGAGAGATGGACACAGGGAAGAGGTAATTATGGGTAGGAAGTGTGAGGGGAGCTGTTGCATTGTGGTAAACTGTGGTCAGTGTTATTAGACAGAGTGTATGTGAACTGCTGTATGGAAAGTGAATTTGCTCTGTAAATCTTCACCCAAATCACAATAAAAAAAAAAAAATTAAAAAAGAGCAAAATAACAGGATAAATACACAATTAGAACTCAAACAAAAACAGCAATTAGAAATCCAGAAAATGAACACTAAAATTACTAAATAGATAACACAGTGGAAGGACAAAAGAGTCGCTGAAAAATGCATTTCCCAACCAGAAGACAAATCCCTTGATGCTAGGCTGCATGAACAAAAATCAGAACAAAGATTTAAGAGAAATGAAGAGAACCTAAGAGTTATAGGGGATGACATGAAAAGAAAAACAAAAAAGCCTCATTGGAATACCAGAAAAAGAGGAGGCTATATATATATATATATATCTGAGAAAATTGTTGAAGACTTGTTAACAGAAAATTTCCCCCATATCATGAAGTAAGAAAGTTATCTGTCCAAGAAGCTCAACAAACCCCATACAGAATAGACCTCCAGAGAAAGTCCCCAAGACATGTAATCAAACTCTCCAAAATTAAAGATAAAGAAAGAATCTTGGGGGCAGCTCAGGAAAAATGAAATGTCACCTACAATGGATGACCAATAAGACCAAGCTCTGATTTCTCACCTGAAACCATGCAGGCAAAAGACAATGGGATAGCATATATAACCTTGAAGGACACGAACTTCCAAGAATTACATATCCACTAAAATAGTCCCTCAAATATGAGGGTGAAATAAATACATTCTCAGACAAACACAAATTAAGGGAATTTGTGAAAACCAGACCAAAATTACAAGAAATGCTCAAGGAAGTCCTTCCAATAGAGAACAACAAATTAAAATCAAGACACTTGACACCATCCTTAGAAACTAAACCAGAAATAGATGCTGGAAATAAGCCCATAAAGTAATGAACACAGAGAAATAACTGAGTCAATCGGCAGATGACACCAGCCACAAAGCAAATACAGGGAATAAAGGTTTTAATTACAAAACTTCCAAATGGAGAGGAAGACAGGGCAATATCTTTATAAAACTGACTAAAGGAGATAAAAAAAAAATTACTTCAGGGTAACCACAAAGAAAATTAACAATCCTGCAAAGCAAACTCAGAAAGAAGAAAAACACGTGGGCTTAGTAAGCACAAAAAGGAACAATAATGAAGAGAAGAGAAGAAACACTTGATTAAAAAATGAGGTCAGCAAAGAAAAATATTTGGAACAAGGAAATCTCCAACAACACAACAAAAAAACACAATAGAATGACAGTAATAAATTCACACCTATCACTAATTATACTCACTGTGACCAGACTAAATGCACCAGTCAAGAGAAAGAGAATGGCAGATTGGGTAAGAAAAGAAGATCCATAAATATGCTGCCTACAAGAAACCCACCTTAGACACAAAGATGAAAACAAATTAAAAATTAAGGAGTGGAAAAAATATGCCAAGTTAATGGCAAACAAAAAAGAGCAAGAGTGGCTATATTAATGTCTTATAAAATAGACTTAAAGGTGAAAAACAGCATAAGGGACCAAGAAGGACACTGTATGATGCTAAAAGTGTCAATAAACCAAGAAGACATTGCCGTGATGAATATCAAGCACCCAATGAAAGTGATCCAAAATACATAAAGCAAATATTACCTGAATTGAAAGGAAAAATAGATAACCCTACAACAATAGTAGAAGACTTTAATACACCACTTTCAAGGAGGGACAGAAAAACTAGAAAAAAACTCAACAAAGATACAGAAGAATTCAACAACACAGTCAACCAACATGGCCTTGTAGACATATACAAAACACTCCATCCAACAAAAACACAATACACACATTCTTCTCCAGTGCACATGGATGATTCTCCAGAATACACCAAATGCTAGGACAAAAGACAAGTCTCAATAAATTCAAAAACATTGAAATACTACAAAGCATCTTCTTGGATCACAATGCTATAAAATTAGAAATCAATAAATGGAAGATCAAGGAAAAACCATCAGATATGTGGAAACTGAATAATACACTGCATAACCCAGAATGCACAGGCAGTGGAATAGAAGTTAGATGACTGGGACCTTTAAAAAATAAATTCTTATGTGCATCGAAAGACTTCTCCAAAAAGTAAAAAGAGAATCTACAGACTGGGAAAAAAATATTTGGCTATGATATATCTGACAAGGGACTTATCTCCAAAATTTACAGACAACTTCAACAAAAAAGACAACCCAATTCAAAAATGGGCAAGGGACACGAGCAGAGACTTCACTAAGGAAGATATACTGTTCGGCAAAAAACACACAAGGAAATACTCACGATCATTAGCCAGTAGAGAGATGCAAATCAAAACAACAATGAGATACTATCTTGCCCCAGCACTAGTAGCTAAGTTCAACAAGACAGAAAATAACAAATGCTGTCGAGGGTGTGGAGAGATTAGAACCCTCATACACTGCTGGAGGGACTGAAAAAAATGGTAAAACCATTATGGAAAATGGTATAGTGTTTACTAAAAAAACCTGAAAATAGAAATACCATTTGATCCAGCAATTCCATCACTAGGAATATATCCTAAAGAGGTGAGATACAGGACACGAACAGACATATGCACACCCATGTTCATTGCACCACAACCCCCTATAGCAAAGAGATGGAAACCACCAAAATGCCCTTCAATAGATGAGTGGATAACCAGACTAAGGTATGGTCACACAATGGAGTACTATGCTACGTTAAAGAGTAATGAAGAATATGCAAATCATCTTACAAAGCGGATGAATTTGGAGGACATAATGCTGAGTGAAATAAGTCAATCACAGAAAGACAAGTATTGCATTAGTCCATTATCGTAAAAAGTCAAGGAAAAGTTTTCTCTAGCCAAGGAAATTCACTTTACTGGTTACCGAGGATGGGAGGGTAGGGGAAGGAAAATTTCGGACTACTTGGGGGTCACATGTTGATTTGCAGGAGGAGAGGGATGATATGGAAAAATTCTATGACCAGCATGATGACTTTGGAAGGACACTGAAATGTGCACATAAAAGGCAAATACTCTTACATGCACAATACTACATTACCACAAACACCAAACACCAGGCTACGGATAAATGCATAAACAGGTGAGACTATCAGATGGGGGTGGACAAAAAGGAGTACACCCTAGACCAAGGATAGATTTGTTGTTGTTGTTATGTGCCATCAAGTTGTCTCGGACTCATAGTGACCCCTCCTTGGATTTCCAAGGCAGTATCACTATGGAAGTAGATTGCCCAATTTTCCTTCTGAAGGGTGGCTAGTGGGTTTGAACTGCCAACTTCTGGTTAGCAGTTCCTTAGTTAGTGCCTTAGGCAGTATTCCACCAGAGCTCACTGGCTGAAGATAATCTTACATATGCACTTGTACAACAAAATTAGCCATATACATTACAGAAGAACAGAAGGAAGAGTTGGAATAACTTCTCAGAGACAACCAAACACCTTGAAAGAGAATCACTTGGCCTGACTACTTGGGACTGTAGTGTCGGGAAACAACATACTCAATTGGCACAACATAGTACATAGAAGTTGTTCTACAACCTGTATTGGTGAGTAGTCACTGGGTTCTTAAAAGCTTTTGAACAGCCATCTAAGGTGCTACTGTTGGTCTCATCTTACCTGAATCAAAGGAGAGTGAAGAAAATCAAAGGCATCTGGAAACAATTAGTCCAAGGATAAGATGGACCCTAGGACCTCACCTTTCATGAGCCTGAGACCAGAAGAACTAGATGGTGCCCAGCTACCAATGCCAACCACTCAGAAAGGAATCAAATCTGGAGATCCTGGATAGAGTGGGAGGAAAAATGTGGAAACACAAAAATGACCAGAATTACTGGTCAGATACAGTGTGGTAGAATGCTGAGACTATGGTCTCAGGTTATCATTTGGGCCTAGAAATGAACTCACTGCATGGATTGGCTCTCAGCTCAACAGTAGAAAGACCAACCCCAGGGTGATGCATTCACCTACTCTAGGTAGATATACACCTTAGATCAGTTAGTCATTAGACACAACAAGGGCAGCATTCATATAGAGGGAAAGCTGGAGAGACAGGAATACATAGTTAAGAAAGGCACAGGGAAGGGATAGACACAGGAACAGGAGAGGAGGGAGAGTTTGCTATGGTCAGTAATGGTAAACAGGGTGTGAAATCAAACGTGCATGAACTGTTGAATATAAAACAAATTTGCACCCAAAACTAAAAACCAAACTCACTACCATCAAGTCTGTTCCAACTCATAGTTGACCCCCTTTGGGTTTCCAAGGTGGTAAATATTTACAGAAATAGATTGCCCAGTCTTCCTTCCACAGAGTGGCTGGTGGATTTTAACTGCCAACCTTCTGGTTAGCAGTAAAATGCCTTAGGCATTATGACACCAGAGCTCCTGTGCACCCAAAGCACAATAATTTAAAAAAATAAAAAAAGATAATGATGACTTTAAATGGCAGGAAAACATGTTTCCCTACTGTCCTCACCCCTTCCCCTTCCAGTGGTACCACAGTCATGCAACTTCAGTGAAGGCAAACTACCAGTGTTGCATTCACAATGAAGAAGCCCCAATCTCTCTCTCTCTCTCTCTCTCTCTCTCTCTCTCTCTCTCAGGTAATAGGGGCACACTTTGCTGGTGTTATGTTTAGTGTGTCTGTTCTTATCTGTCTGGGAGCTGCCAGATGGGCAGAAACCATGATTTGACCTGAATCAGAGCTTTCATAGGGTGAGGAAGGGGAGAGTGAGCAAACACTGAAAGCTGTTCCAGCCTAAAGATGTCTTGCAGAAACAATCACTTTTGAAAGTTTTTGTATATGGGGAAAATAGAGAAGCTAACAAACTGTAATATACTAATGTCCTGGTTTCAACCACAACAACAAAATAATAAAACGTACAAGAAACTGGAAATGATAGCCTATTCAGATAAACAACATGAAGGGAAAGAAATTACCTCCAAGCAACCCAGATAACAGACAGATGGACAGATTAGAAGACTTTAAAACAGTAGTGTTCTCTCAGCCTACATGACCCTGAGACCAGAAGAACTAGATGGTATCTGGCTACCACTGGCTACCACTGTCAACCACTTGGAAAAGTATCAGTTTAGGAGATCCTGTATAGAGTGGGAGAAAAATATGGAACCAACTCAAAATCATAATAAACAAATCAAAACAAAAAAAAAGAAGTGCTGGCTTACTGGTCTGATGAAAACTGGTGAAATCGTGGCTTCTAGTCACCCTTTGGGCCTGGAATTTAACTCATTCCTATGACTTCCATCCAAAACGTACACAGGTATATAACATGAACATTTATACCAGGTAGGTACATACCTTAGAATAATCAACCATGGGAGATCTGAAGGGCAATATTTGCACAGAGAGAGATAGCTCAGAGGGCAAGAATGCATAGAAAAGAAAGATAAAGGGAAAAGGTAACCACAGGGAGAAATGGGAAAAGAGCTGTTGTATTATGATTACAAGCAATGTCATGAAACAAAATGTGCATGAACTGTTGTATTGAAAATGAATGTGCGCTGTAAACTTTCACCTAAATCACAATTTAAAAAAACAAAATAAATCAACAATGTTCTACATGATCAAAGAACTGAAGGAGAACATGGGGAAAGAACTAAAGCAAACCAGGAATACTATATATGAAAAACAAAATGAGAATATAAATAATGAGATAGACACTACACAAAGGAACCAAACAAAAATACTGGAGTTGAAAAATATAACTGAAATAAAATATTCTCTGGAAGGATGAGCAATTCAACAACACATTTGAGCTGGCAGTGAAAAAAAAAAAAATCAGCAAATTAGAAGATACCAGTCACTGTTGAGTTGATTCTGACTTGTGATGAAACTATGTGTGTCAGAGTAGAACTGTGCTCCAAAGTGTTTTCAATGACTGATTTATTTTGAAGTAGATTTCCAGGTTTTCCACGGCACCTTTGAGTAGACTCAGACCTCCAAACTTTTGGTTAGCAGCTTAGAGCATTAACTATTTAACCTAGGTTAGCATTAACCTAAACAAAACAGAACAACAACAACAAAAAAAAAAAAAACTCATTGGTATTGAGTCGATTCGACTAGACACTCAAAATTAGACTATAAGACAATAAAAAGTATTGAATATGAATAGTAAAAGAAAAAAGGAGGGAAATCTAGAAAGTGGAGTAAAGCTGTCTTAGTTATCTAGTGCTACTGTAACAGAAATACCACAAGTGGGTGGCTTTAACAAACAGAAACTTATTTTCTCACAGTTTAGGAGGCTAGAAGTACAAATTCAGGATGACAGCCCTAGGTAAAGGTTATCTCTCTCTGTTGACTCTGGGAGAAGGTCTTTGTCTCTTTTCATGTTTTGTTGCTTGGATCCATGGAAATCTCTGTGTCTTGGCATCTGTCTTCCCCTCCTCTGCTTGAATAATCCATTTCCTTTATATCTCAAAAGAGAGTAACTCAAGACCCATTCTACACTAATATACCTAGTTATCATAACAAATAAAATCCATTCCCAAATGGAATTATACACACAGATACAGTGGTTAGGATTTAAATATTTTTGAGGGTGGGTGGGGAGACACAATTCAATCCATAACAAAATCCTAATGGGTTTGTGGGACATCACCAAGTGAAGTAGTACATGCATCATGGGTACCCCAGAAGAAAACAAGAAAAAGAAAGGAACAGAAAGAATATTTGATGAAATAATGGCAGAAATTTTTCCAAATTTGAAATCAGACATTAATATACACAAAAAAAAAAAGTTTAACAAACTCCCAGTGGAAAAAAAACCAAAAGATACACACCGTGGCACGTTATAATCAAGTTCTTGAAAACCAAAGATAATGGGAGAAACCTGAAAGCAGGAAGAGAGAAAGGAAATGTTACATACAGGGGATCTTCAATAAGATTAAATGTTGAACTCTCCTCAGAAGGCAGTGGAATGACATATTGAAAGTGCTGAAAGAAAAGACCTGTCAACTGAGAGTTCTATATCTGGCAAAAAGGTCCTTCAAGAATAAAAGCAAAATTAAGACATTCCCAGATAAACAAAAGGTAAAGCAGTTTGTGGTCACTAAATCTCCACCACAAGAAATGGTAAAGGGGATTGTGGGAAGATGGCAGACTAGATAGAAGGACTGCACAGACTCTCTTCAACAAAGAAAAGGGAAACCAATTGACACAGA
>NW_006922532.1:447347-451849 GCF_000298275.1 Orycteropus afer afer
AAATCACAATTAAAAAAAAAAAAAAAAAGAAGAAGAAGAAATGGTAAAGAAAGTTCTAGATAGAACTGAAGGAACACTACACAATAATTCAAAGACATGTGTATAACAGAAAGATTTCCCATAAAGATAAAAAAAATTCCAGATCAGCAGGGACTTTTTCAGAATTTGAATCAATGGCCTGTCATGTGGTTTGGTACTTTTAGGACTGTGCTATTTTATTTGTCGACCTTGGGCTTGTCAGCCTCAGCAGCCTGCAGCTGCCTGAGTGAAGAGATGCCTCCAACCTCAGTGGGCTGGGAGCTAGAGGCAGAACTGAAACCCAAGGCTGAGGGGCTTTCACTCACTCAGCCCCTCGAGTCTGGTACTTTGAATTTGGACTTCTAGCTTCCAGAACTGTAAGAGAAAAAAACTCCTGTTTATTAAAGCCATCCCACTTGTGGCATATTCCTGTCACAGTAGCACTAGGTAACCAAAATAAACCCTATGTCCAACAGATTGAAACACTGCCTTGCCCTACGTCATCCTTACAGTCTTGGTATGCTTGAGCCCATTGTTACAGCCACTTTGTCAAAGCATCTCCTTGAGGGTCTTTTCTTTTTCACTGATCTTTTACTTCACCAAGAATAATATCCTTCTGTACGGACTAGTCTCTCCTGACAACTTTACCAAAGTACAAGAAGTATGAGAGGTGAAGTCTTGCCATTCTCACTTGTAAGGAGCATTCTGGCTGTGTGTCATCCAAGACAGATTTGTTTGTTCTTCTGGCAGTCCATAGTATATTCAATATTTTTCACCAACATCACAATTCAAATGTATCAATTCTTCTTCAGTCTTCCTTATTCATTATCCAGCTTTCACATCCATATGAGGCTATTGAAAATACCATGGCATGGGTCAGGAGAATCTTTGTCTTCAAAGTGACTTCTTTGCTCTTTAACACTTTAAAGAGGTTTTTTGCAACAGATTTGCATAATGCAATATGTTGGGATTTTTGTTTGTTTGTTTGTCTTTTTCATGGTTGCCTTTATGGGCATTGATGGTTCATTTAATTAAAATGATATCTTTGTCAACTTCATTCTTTTCTCCATTTATCATAATGTTGCTTATTGTTCCAGTTGTGAAGATTTCTGTTTTCTTTATATGTTGAGATATATTTCACATAGAAGGCTGTAGTGTTTGATCTTCATCAGAAAGTGCTTCAAATATTCCTTACTTTCAGCACGCAAGGTTGTGTCATCTACATAGATCAGATGCTAGGTGTAAAAATGGTGTGACGTCAGACTTCCTCTAACTTCAGGAGGAGGAGGAGAATCAAGATCAACATCATCTCAAAGCTGATATCTGTGAGGAAGAGGTCAGATATATCCCACTCTCCAACCATTTTACTAATTCTGAGAGCAGCTGTCCCTGCCACTAAAAAAAAAAAAAAAAAAAAAAACTCACTGCTGTTGAGTCAGTTCTGACACATAGAGACCCCTTCTTGGATTTCCGAAGTGGTATCTCTACAGAAGTAGATTGCATGATCTTCCTTCCGAGGAGTGGCTGGTGGGTTTGAACCTCCAACCTTCTGGTCAGCAGTCAAGTGCCTTAGGCACTAGGCCACTAGAATGCCTGTCTCTTCCATGGCACTCTCTATTTCTATCTTTCATTTGATAATTTATGGAAATGTCCACGTAGAACTCACAGGGTCAGGATCAACTGGGAAGTAATAAGAGCAACTCAGGATATAGTTTTTTGATCAGGAGAGCTTCTTCTCAGCCATGCCTGCAGGCAAGCATCTGTCATTAGGCCCTCAGCCCTTGGTCTTTGACATCTACCCTGCTCAAGAAGGTGTTAAAGCTCTTTGCTTCTGCTGACAAGTACCCAGAGGCACTCCACTCTGCCATAAAGAGGCACTCCACTCTGTCACTTCACTCCATGGGCCAGGAAATCTACCACACTGTTTCATGCAGTTTCACACTAATCTCCTGGTTCTTCTTCTGCTGCTTCCATGCCACTGATTCTGGCTGCCTTGAACCATCTCCAGTGTTCCAACTCTCTCTTTCTTCTGGCTCTAGGAGGTTCTTAGGGCTGGGATTCTGGGTCCAAAAGACATGCTTCACTCCTGGACCATTTTCATGATGGTAAGCCAAGTGGGATGACAAAACTGACTAATACCCTACAAGGATTCCATGTACCTAATTTCACAATCCCACACCCACAAAGTTTTCACGCACCTTATTTACATGACTAGCAGGATCTCTGATCCTCTTATGGTCCAAAGGCATCTTATTTGCATATCCCCACTCAATCATTTTGTGGAAGTTACAAGACCATGTCTAGAAGGGCCCTATAAAGCAATTCACTGCACCAAATTAAGTCACAAAACATATCACAATAGATTTTATAAATTTAAAATAATACAAAATGTCTTCTCTGACCCCAATGTAATAAAATTAAATTAATAACAGAAGGAAAACTGGATGATACCCAAATATATAGAAATGAAGAAACACACTATTAGAAAATGACCCCACTATTATGAAGTAAGGAGCTCTGGTGGTGTAGTCCCTAAGACATTTGACTGATAATCAGAGGGTTGACAGTTCAAAACCCCCAGCCACTCTGCAAAAGGAAGACTGGGCATCTACTTCCGTAAAGATTTACTACCTCAGAAACCCAAAGGCGGTCACTGTGATTCACAATCGACTCAATGGTAGCAAGTTTTTGAAGTATCTATAATAGGCAAGTGCATAAAGATTAATGTTACCAGATAGTATTTATCAGGAATGGGTGGGAAGGAAAAAGGGGGAATTACTAGTAAAAGGACATCAAATTTCTTTAAAGAGAAATGGAAATTTTTGGAAATGTACAGTGGTAATGGTTGCACAATATAGCAAACATGAAAATGGTTGAAGTGAAAACTCTTTTGTGATTATATATTTTACCACAGAAAAACGTTGTTTATGGACACTGAACAAAAAATTAATTGAAACAGGAATCCTGGCTGGCTTCTCTTTTTAGGCTACTATTGAACCCTGTTTAAATAGGGAAGAGAAGAGATAAATTCTAGGACATATCCATGAAAAATAGTTTAAAATAATGCCCCTGTATAAAGCTAGGGTTTTAAATGATTAAAGAGAATAAACTCATCACTTAGAAAGTGCTAAATGGGTGGAGAAATGATGGCATCCTAGTAACACACCCCACCCAAACCCTCTACAACAGAGATCAGGAAAAACTAAATGAGACAGTTACAGAAAATGATTCTGGAACCTTGAGCATCAACTGAGCATCCTGGAACCCTGAGCATTTAAAGAATCGATTGAGCAGCTGATTGGAAAAAAAAAAAAAAAATGGAGTGAGGACAGTGTCTGGTGAGAGAGAAGCCGGGAATCGATGAAGTGTGGCCATTTTGAGACACAAAAAGTATCAAATACTGATGAGGAGAAATCAACTTCATAGAATACACACTGGGACAGCGACACAGGGTGATCAGATATGGAGGGAATCTAGGTAAGCAGAATTTAGTCTGGATCCACAAGAGGAAAGTGCAGAGAAATGGGTGACATTTCCAGCAGCATGGACCACAGAGCAAGGAGGGAGCCAGTGAAGGATGGCATAAAGGCTCAGTCTTAGTGATTATTAGAAGTTTGTGTTGGGGGCCCACAAGAAGGGAAAAGCCTGTGGTGTGGCAATTGGAGAAGCTGGACTCCAGGCTGCATCTGACTTGACTGAGTCGGGGCAGGAACTGGATAACTGGTGTGTGTGCCAATAAGTGCACTGCCCTATGCCAGTGAATTGGGACTGGAAAGGTTTAACCACTTCCTTAGCTATACTTTCCGGGTGACAGGCAGTGAGCCCTCTTCCTGTCCCCATCAAACTGGTGGCTAGAGATGAGATGGCCCCAGCCATCTGGCACCTTACGTGGTCCTCAGACCTCCTCCTCCCATCAGCAGCCCAGACACCCTTCACACTCTGTCCCAAGCAGAGAGAGTCCTTGTCTGCTGCTCATTCTCCCTATGGCTAGTTCTTCCTACACATGCATCATTGACAGTGCTTTCTATCACTGATCACAAGGGCACTGTTATTATCACCTTCTTTGTCAGAGGTGTGTATGTGTGCATGCATCAGGCTCCCTTGTCTTCAAGACACACACATTCCTGCAGATCAGCAGCTCCCTGCTATCACAGTACTGGCAGGCCATAGCTCTCACAAGCCCCTCCCTTTTTCACTCCTTTTTCCTTTTATCCTCTCTTTCTTCCTTTTAATTTGTTTTATTTTTCCCCTCTTTCTCTTCTCCTTTTATCTCTACCCCTCTTCCTTGTCATCAACCTCTCCTCTTTTTTCTTTGTTCTGCTTTTCTTTTCCTGCCTCATCTAATATGAGACAGTTGTTAATTATCCACTACCATCACTAACACACCTACCACCTACCACCTACCACCTCACCAAATGGGCAAGCACCATGCCCCACTTCTGCACTAGTAGGTCAACAACAGATGGTAGATAACACCTGCTCAT
>NW_006922532.1:451949-453196 GCF_000298275.1 Orycteropus afer afer
GAAGGATACAGAAGTAGACTAAACCCCAACTAGCAGAAGAATTTGCATGAAAATACCAAAAAAGGAGATATACGGAGCTTTGGTCTGGCAGGGACCTGAGCGTCCCTGACAGCATAAACGACTTGGACATTCCCGAGTGGCGGTAGGACTTAAGAATTAACCTAAAAATCCCCTGCAAGCCAGGGTCCGTGGGGACTGTGTACAGTGGCTAGGGAAAAAACTGGAGAAGGTGAAGAGAAATGTGAGCTGAGTGGTAGACTTTTGCTGGTCTGGAGGGTGCTGCCATGTTGTAGGTTTAAAAAAAAAAAAAGCGGCTTGGCTATTTTGGATATTTAAAGAGACAGCACTCTCGCAGAATCTGGTGGTCGTAAGACTTAAGAATTAACCTAAAAAAACCCCGCTAGCTAGGGTCTGCGCGAAGAACTGTGTACGGTCGCTAGGGAACGGGGAAAGTGAAGAGAAAGGTGGGCTGAGTGGTAGACTTTTGCCGGTCCGGAGGACGCTGCCATGTTGTACGTTTAAGAAAAAAGCGGCATAACTATTTTGGATGTTTAAAGAGACAGCGCTCTCGCAGAATCCGGTGGTCCTAAGACTTAAGAATTAACCTAAAAATCCCCTGCTAGCCAGGGTCCGTGCGCGGGACTGTGTACAGTGGCTGGGGAACAAACTGGGGAGGGTGAAGAGAAAGGTGGGCTGAGTGGTGTACTTTTGCCGGTCCGGAGAATGCTGCCATATTGTACGTTTAAGCAGCTTGATATTTAAAGAGACAGTGCTCTTGCAGATTTCTGGGGCTTAAGATCACGTTCTGCTTTCCAGCAGCCCTGGGGATACTCAGGGCCTACAGGACTGAAGAGGTATAACATTCTTCTTGTTACTGCACCCTGCACCTGCATGGTGGACGGGGGTGTGGCCATTCCCACTCCCACCTACCTTCTGGGCCCACACAGGAACTCAATCACACTCTGTGTGCTCAGACGGAGCCTGGGTGCCCTGCGCAGACCTCCTCCGATTTTTTTTTTCTTTTTCTTTTTCTTTCTTTTTAATTTTTTTTTTCTTTTGCACTCCCTTTTTCCTGGTGATTAGTTTGCTTGTATTTGTCCGTTCCAAACCAACTAATATTATTGGTACATTTTTCCTTTTTATTATTGTTCTTGATCTTCCCCTACCAGGTCCTAGTTTTCAATAGTTTTCTTTTCCCTGTGCCTGGTTGAAATTCTGCCCCCCCAGTTAAAGGGTTTTTTTTTTTT
>NW_006922532.1:454562-455686 GCF_000298275.1 Orycteropus afer afer
TACATACAAAGGGTAACCAATAAGATTAATTTCCAGTTTTTCAGTAGAAACCATGCAGGCAAGAAGACAATGGAATGACATATATGTAAAACGCTAAAGGAAAAAAAATTGCCAACCAAAAATTACATATTCAGCAAAACTTTCTCTCAAATATGGTGGTGAAATTATGACATTTCCAGATAAAAAGAAATTGTAAAAAGCAATCAACCCCACAAGAAATATTAAAGGGAGACCTTTGGACAGAGAAGGTACAGCAGAAGACAAGACACTGAGATTAACACACATGAAAATTTCATTCAGAAATCAACCCAGAAAAGAAATTCTCGAAACTAAAATAAACTAACAAAACTGAAAATAAATAACTAGAGGCATCAATCTGTAAAAGACAAAAGCAAAAGCTAAGCAAAAAGACGGAATAAATGGTACAATTGCAGAACTTTCCAAAGAGAGGGAGTCAGGATGCTATCAATATAGAATAAACTGTTTCAAAACTTAGGAAGATGAAATTAATTACAGGGAACACCCAAAGAAAAATTAATAAGCCTTCTAACCAAAAGAAGAAAATAAAAGGACTCAGTAAACACCAAATGAACAACAACAAAGAAAATGAAAAGAAAATCTGATAATAAAATGAACTCAGCACAGAAAAATATTCAGAGCAAAGAAACCATTGACACTACAATAAAAAATGCAAAATAATGACAGCAGTAAAGTCATATCTTCCATTATTACACTGAATGTGAATAGATTAAAGGTACCAGTACAGAGAAAGAGAATGGCAGAATGGATGAGAAAGTATGACCCATCAGTATGCTTTCTACAAGACACTCACTTTAGAAACAATGACAAAAATAAATTATAAATCAAAGGGTAGAAAACAAAAAACATGTCAAGCCATTGGCAACAACAACAACCAGCAGTAGTGGCAATATCAATTTCTGATAAAATAGACTTCAAGGCAAAAACCAGCATTAGTGATAAGAAAGGACATTATATAATTAAGAAGAGTCAATCCAATAAAAGGATGTACCAAACCAAAACCAAATGCACTGCTGTCGAGTTGGACCCGACTCATAGCTACCCCTCCTTGGGTTTCCAAGGTGGTATCCCTATGGAAGTAGATT
>NW_006922532.1:456756-459209 GCF_000298275.1 Orycteropus afer afer
TGTAAATAAACACACTGAGGTAGAAAATTTGAACAGGCCCATAACAAAAGAAAAAATTGAACAGGTCTTGAAAATAGCTACTGACAAAAAATGGCTTGGCCCAGATGGCTTCACTGGAGAATCCTACCAAACATTCAGAGAAGAGCTGGCACTAATTCTACTCCAACTCTTCCAGAACATAGAAAATGATGGAATATTCCTAAATTTATTTCATGAACAAAGCAAAACCCCAATACCAAAGCCAGGCAAAGACATCACTAAAAAAGGAAAATTAGACTAATCACATATCAGAAAAGGGACCTATCTTTAAAATGTATAGAAAACTTCAACAACAAAAAGATAAACAATCCAATTTAAAAATAGGCATATCACATGAACAGACACTTCACCAGAGAAGACATTCAGGTGGCTAACTTACACATGAAGAAATGCTCATGATCATTAGACATTAGAGAGATGAAAATCAAAACAATAATGAGATATCTTTTCACTACAGCATTAATAGCAAAACCAAACAAAAAAAACACACTGCTATCGTGTCAATTCTGACTCATGGCTACCACCATTGGTAGCCTATGGCTACCACCATTCCAAAGCAGTAAATATTTATGAAAGTAGATTGCTGCATCTTCCTCCAGTGGAACAGCTGTTGGGTTTGAACCACCGACTTTCTGGTTAGCACCCAAATGCCTTACTCCCTACACCACCAGAGCTCTTTCACATTACTAGCAAAGTTTAAAAAAAAAAAAAAGCCAGAAAACAATAAATGTTAGTGAGTTTTTGAAGAGACTGGAACCCTCATGTGCTGCTGTTGAGACTGTACAATTGTACAGCTACTGTGGAAAATGGTATGGTGCTTCCTTAAAAATTTGGAAATAGAAATATCATACAATTCAGCAATCCCACTACTAGATACATAACCTAAATAAATAAGAACTGGGACAAGAACAGATATATGCACAACCATATTCATTGCAGTATTATTCACAATAGCAAAACTGTGGAAACAACCCAAATATCCATCAACAGATGAACAAATAAACAAACTAGCGTACAACATATAATGGAATACACTATGCAATGTTAAAGAAAAACAATGAGTCTGTGAAACATCTCGTAACATTGATGAGTAAAATTGGTTAATCACGAAAGGAAAGGGCAAACATTGTATGAGATCACTACAGCAAAAAGTCAAAAAGAGATTTACATACAGAAAGTATCATTCTTTGAAGTTTACCAAGGGTGGGAGAAGAAAGGAGGGTAAATCACTAAGTAGAGAATGGGCAGGTATTAGCTTGGCTGAAAACAAAGGCAATATACAATAAGAAAGATGTCAGCACAAAATGAGCAAGGCAAAGGAAGACACTGGAAGGAGCAGAAGACTTAAAGGCAACGAAAGTTAATACTACTACATACACAATCCTGCAGTAATAGTAATAATAACCTATGAGTGAATGCTTTGATAGACACTCAAGCTGAACAGGGTGAAAAGGTAAATGGGACGACACTCATGAACATATTAGTTTCGACAGAAGATATTTCCACAAATGTATTTATATGTGCTGAAAATATATCCATGAATACAGTAGAGTATACGGGCAGAAAAGTTATGAAAATGTCCTAGCCATAACCTAACACCTTGAGGGAGTGAGTCACTGGGCCTAGGGGCTCAGGATCATAGTCTTAAGGGACACTAAGGTCAATTGGCATAACATAGCCCAAAAAGACAATTTTCTACATTCTACTTTGGTGAGTAGCAACTGGTGTCTTAAAAGCTTGTGAGCAGCCTTCTAAGGTGCAACTATTGGTCTCTTCTCATCTTGTGCAAAGAGTGAAGAAAATCAAAGATGCAAGGGAGTAATTAATCCAAAGGACTAATGGACCATGTGAACTCCAGCATCTATGATGCTAAGACCAGAAGAACCAGTGGTGCCTGGCTACCACTGTTGATCACTCTGAATATAGGAGGTCTTGGAAAGAGCCGGAGAAAAATGTGGAACAAAACTCAAAATTATAAGAAAGACTTGGCTTTCAGGTCTGATAGAGACTGGTGGAACCCCAGATACTATGGCCCTTAGAAACTCTTCAATCCTGGAACTGAACTCACCCCAGCATCTCAACTTTCAGCCAAACAATAGCCAGGTGATGAACAATAACACCAGGGAGGTACCCACTTATTAAATCTATCAACCATAGATCAAAAGGGCAGCATTTGCCTAGTGATAAAGCTCAGAAGACAGTAGAGGATAGCAAAAAAGGATGAATGGAAATGGTAAACACAAGGAGGAAGTGGGAAGAGTGCTGTCAAATTGTAGGATTACAATGAATGTCACAAAACAATATATATATAAATTGTCAAATGGGATACCAACTTGCTCAGTTATCTTTCATGGAAATGACAAGAAATATAAATAAAAAGATACAATAATTGAACTGAGTTTAAAAAAGAAAAT
>NW_006922532.1:459391-460343 GCF_000298275.1 Orycteropus afer afer
AACACCTCTAAAAGGTTTTTTTTTAAGGCACACAGAATTAAATCCTTGATTTTAGGGGAAACAACTGCTAAGCACTCAGCTCCTGCTTAAGCATCCTTGCCCCAATAACACAAATGAACCCTCTGACCCTTTTCACCCTCTTCTCTTTCTTCAAGATTCTCCTCAAAGCCAGTCTCCCTTAAATGCTAGACTTTCTAAAGAACCTGGAGTGTTAGTGATGACTGAATTTAGACTTTTGAGCTGAGCTGAACTCCAAGCAATAGTTAAGGACTTTCCAGATGACAAAAAGGATAAAACCAAGTTTATAAAGATATTTAGATTTCTCCTAGGAGCATATGACCCTAGACTCACAGACTTTTATCAACTTGTCCACATGTTGTTGGGGCCAGAGATGCCAGAAAACAGATAGCAAAAGGCAAATGGCATGCCTATGAAAAGATCTGAAAAATCCTTCTGTCCATATTCAAAATATGGTATAAAAATAACAAGGAAAATAAGGCAAGCCTTACTTGTTGCCATTCATAACGTTGTCCTTAACAAAATTGATTCAACTATTATCCCAACATGTAAAGAAAAGACCAATGCACCCATAGGAGAGTATGTTGTTGCTGTTGTTATGTGCCGTCAAGTCAGACCCAATCACAGCGACCCCTCCTTGGGTTTCACAGGCAGTATCACTATGGAAGTAGATTGCTCAA
Organism: Orycteropus afer afer; assembly: GCF_000298275.1. Lineage (NCBI taxonomy): Eukaryota > Metazoa > Chordata > Mammalia > Tubulidentata > Orycteropodidae > Orycteropus > Orycteropus afer. Next base: position 460,090 of record NW_006922532.1, read on the forward strand.
CCTTCCTTCTGAGGAGTGGCTGGTGGGTTTGAACTGCCAGCCTTCTGGTTAGCAGCCAAGTGCCTTAGGCACTAAGCTACCAGAGCTCCTATGTTGTTGTTGTTGTTGTTGTTATGTGCTGTCGAGTCAGCCCGACTCATAGCGACCCCTCCTTGGGTTTCTGCAGTGAATTGCTTGATATGGCCCTTCTAGCCATTGTCCTCCATTCTGTGGTGTTTTGTAAATCCCATTATCCATGCCTGTTTGGGGTGGTG
>NW_006922532.1:464100-464700 GCF_000298275.1 Orycteropus afer afer
CAGTGTTTCGTTCTGCTGTGCATGGGGTCGCTATGAGTCGGAAACGACTCGACGGCACTTAACAACAACAACAAGACTTAAAGGTCTAGGCAAAACTGCAAGTGCTTTAGTTGCCCACTTGTAAACATGTTAAAATCTGAGATTGGAGATTTAATTAAGAAACAGAATTAGATGGGAAACCATCCTCGTCGGAACTTAACACTTTGCTGAACAGATTGAAAGAGCTTTAAAACAGAGTAAAGCAAGCTAAATTAGTTGCCTTCAACTGAACCTGTCAAACAGAAAAAGATAAGACTACAAACATTTACATGGACAGTAGATATGCATCTGAAGTTGTTCATAATTTTAGTATGCTTTGGAAACAGTGGTTTGCTTATCGATGCTAAAACCCTAATCATAAATGATCAACAGATATGAAATTATTAAATGCCATGTGTTCTGGTTACCTAGTGCCACTCTGACAGAAATATACCACAAAATGGGATGGCCTTAACACACAGGAGTTTATTCTCTTACAGCGTGGACACTTTAAGTCCAAGTTCAAAGTGCCAGGCTCTAGGGGCTGTGTGAAAGGCCCTCGACTTTGGGCTTCAGCTCTGC
>NW_006922532.1:466720-471389 GCF_000298275.1 Orycteropus afer afer
GTGAATACTAATTCATAAACCATCCTGCAATAACAATAATCTACATCTAGGAGTGGCTACATAGGTAGACCCACAAGTTGAACTGATGTGAGAAGGAGAATGGGAATATACCCACAAATATGTATAGGTTTGACAGAGGATATTTATTCTTTTTTTTTTTTTAATTGTAATTTGGGTGGACATTTCCCATTCAAAAGTTCATACACATTTTGTTTTGTGACATTGATTGCAATCCCCACAATATGACAGATGTCTTCTAAGTTCCTCCATGTGGTTATCTGTTCCCTGTGTCCTTCTTTCCTCTGCATTCCTACCTTCTGAGCTACCTCCCTGCACAAATGCCGTCCTTCTGATTTCCCATGTTTGATTTCTCTAAAGAGTATACCTCCCTAATATATTCGTTCATCTCATAGTCCTTTCTATTGTTTGGCTGGAAGTTAAGCCACAGAAGTGAATTCAATTCCAGCCTGAGAAGTTACTAAGGGCCATAGTCTCGGTGGTTTCACCAGTTTCTATCAGACCTCTAAGCTTGGTCTTTTTCATGATTTTGAGTTTTGTTCCATATTTTCCTCCCACTCTACCCAGGATCTCCAATTGTGATCCCTTTCTGAGCAGTTGGCAGTGGTAGTGGGTACCATCTGGTTCTTCTGGTCTCAGGGTCATGGAGACTGAGATTCATATGATCCACTAGTCTCTTGGACTAATTTTGTCCATATGTCTTTGATTATTTTCACTCTTCTTTTTTTGCTCTGGATGAGAAAGACCAGTTGTATCTTAGATGGCTGTTTCCAAGTTTTTTTTTTTTTTTTCCCCTGCAGTGTTTCCTCCCCTCACCTTCCATACCTGGTAACCAACAAAGAAAGTTTCCTTTCATATATAAACCTTTCCTTGACTTTTTACAATAATCAGCTAATATATTTGTCCTCCTGCGATTGACTGAATACACTCAGCATAATGTGCTGATGAGGCTGACAGGTTCATCCACTTTATGTGGTGCTTTGCAGATCCTACATTATTCTTTAGTGTTGCTTATTATTCCATTGTATGTATTATCCATTCTTCTGTTGATGGGCACCTAAATTGTTTCCATCTTTTTGCTATTGTTAATAGTGCTGTGATGAACATGGGTATGCATATATCTGTTATTTTCTTGGCTCTCACTTCTTTAAGATATATTCCTAGTAATAGGATTGCTGGATCAAATGGTATTTCTAATTCCAGCTTGTAAGGAATCACCATACTGCTTTCCACAGTGATTGTATCATTTTACAGTCCCACCAGCAGTGTATGAGAGTCCCAATCTCTCCACATCCTCGCCAGAAGTTGTATTAGGGCTGGGGCCAGATGGTATCTCATTGTTGTTTTGATTTGCATCTCTCTAATGGCTAATGATCATGAACATTTCTTTTTGTGTTTGTTGGCCTCCTCAATATTCTCTTTAGTGAAATGTCTTTTCATGTCTTCTGCTCATTTTTTAATTGGATTGTCTGTCGTTTTGTTGTTGAGGTGTTGGAGTTTTCTATAAATTTTAGAGATAAGTCTCTTGTCAGACATGTCATTGCCAAATATTTTTTCCTAATCTGTAGGTTCTTTTGACTTCTTTGGAGAAGTCTTTGGAAGCACATAAAAATTTAATTTTTAGAAGCTCCCATCCATCTAGTTTATCTCCTGCTGTTTGTGTACTGTGGGTTATGCTTGATAGTTTATTTATGCCATAAATTAACTCACTGCCATCGATTCGGATATGACTCATAGCGACTCCTCCTTGGGTTTCTGAGGCAGCATCTCTATGGAAGTAGATTTCCCAACCTTCCTTCAGTGGAGTGGCTAGTGGATTTGAACTGCCAGCTTTCTGGTTAGCAGTCAAGTGCCATAGGCACTACACCACCAGAGGTCCCTAAATTTACCCTAGTTTTTCCTTGAGGAACTTTATAGTTTTAGGTTTCACATTTAACTCTGATCCATCTGGAGTTAGTTTTTGTGTATGGTGCGAGGTACAGATCTTGTTTCATTTTGCTATAAATGGATATCCAGTTTTGCAAGCACCATTTGTTAAACAGACAATCTCTTACCCATTTAATGGATTTCAGCCCTTTGTGAAAAATCAGCTGACCATAAGTCGATGGATCTATTTCTGGGTTCTCAATTCTGTTCCACTGGTCTATGTGTCTGTCATTGTACAGATACCAGGCTTTTTTGACTACTGTAGCTATATAGTAGGTTTTGAGATCCAGTAGTTTGAGACCTCCTACTTTGCTCTTCTTCTTGAATAATGCTTTGCTTATTCAGGGTCTCTTTCCTTTCCACATAAAATCAATGATTGATTTTTCCATATCCTTAAAGAATGTTGATGGGATCTGGATTAGGATTGCATTGAATGTATAGAACCCTTTGAGTGGTATTAACATTTTCACAATGTTCAGTCTTCCTATCCATGAGCATGGTATGTTCTTCCATTTATGTAGATATTTTATAGTTCCTTGTAGTGTTTTGTAGTTTTCTTTGTACAGGTCTTTTGTGTCCCTGATAAGATTTATTCCCAAGTGTTTTATTTTTTTGATAGTTATTGTAAATGGTACTGATTTCCTTATTTCCTTTTCAGCAATCTCTTTGCTGGTGTAGAGGAATCCAACTGATTTTTGGATGTTGATCTTGTATCCTGCCACTATGCTAAATCTCTCAATTAGCTCCAATAGCTTTTTGTTTTGTTTTGTTTTGTTTTTATTGAATCTTTTGTGTTTTCTAGGCTTAGGATCATATCATCAGCAAATAGAGATAGTTTGATTTCTTCCTTACCAATTTGGATGCCTTTGATTTCCCTTTCTTGCCTTATTGCCATGGTTAGAAAGAGTTCCAATACAATGTTGAATAGAAGTGGTGATAGAGGGAATCCTTGTCTCATTCCTGTTCACAAGGGGAATAGTTTCAGTCTCTCTCCATTGACAATAATATTGGCTGTTGGTTTTGCATATATGCCTTTTATTATGTTGAGGAATTTACCTTCTATTCCTATCTTGCTGAGAGTTTTGATCATGAATGGGTGTTGTATTTTATCAAATGCTTTTTCTTCATCAATTGATAGAATCATGTGATTCTTTTCCTTTATTTTATTTATGTGATGGATGATGTTGATTGCTTTTCTAATGTTGATCCATCCTTGCATACCTCGTATGAGCCCCATTTGGTCATAATGTATTACTTTTTTGATATGTTGTTCAAGTCTCATGGCTAGAATTTTGTTGAAGGTTTTTGCATCTATATTCAAGAGGGATATTGGTCTGTAGTTTTCCATTTTAGTGATATCTTTGCCTGGTTTTGGTATCAAGGTTATACTTGCTTCATTAATGGATTTGTGAGGATTGCATCCTTTTCTATGTTCTGGAATAGTTTGAGTAGCATTGGTATCAGTTTTTCTCTGAACATTTGGTTGAATTCTCCAGTGAAACCATCTGGGCCAGGGCTTGTTTTATCTCTTGGTAATTTTTTATGACCTGTTCAATTTCTTCTTTTATTATGAGTCTGCTCAAATTTTCTACCTCAGTCTGTGTTAGTTTAAGTAAGTAGTATGTTTCTAGAAATCTGTCCATTTCTTCTAGATTTTCATATTTGTTGGAGTAGAGTTCTTCATAGTGTCTTGATATTATCCTTTTACTTTCCATTGGTTCTGATGTCATGTTGTCTGATTCATTTCTTATTCATGTTATTTGTATTCTTCCCCTCTCTTTCTTTTTTTTAAATTTCCCAGTGGTCTGTTAATTTTATTCATCTTTTCAAAAAACCAACTTCTAGTCCTGTTGTTTTTTTCTATCATCTTTCTATGTTCTGTTTCTTTGATTTCTGTTTGAATATTTATTATTTTCTTGTGGTGACTATTGTGTTAAGCTGTTGATTTTGTCTCTTTCTTCTTTTTTGATGTGTGCATTTATTGCTATAAATTGGTCTCTGGTCACTGCTTTTGCTGTGTCCCAAAGATTTTGGTATGCTGTGTTTTCATTCTTAGTTGATTCAAGGAATTTTTTATTTTCATTTTTTATTTCTTCTATTATCCAGTCATTTTCAAGAAGAATGTTATTCTGTTTCCATGTGTTCACTCTTTTTCTCTTGATCTTTCTATTGTTGATTTCTAATTTTGCAGCATTGTGATTTGAGAAGATGCTTTGTAGTATTTCAATGTTTTTAAATGTATTAACGTTTGCTTTGTGATCTAACATATGGTCTATCCTGGAGATTGTTCCATGTGCACTGGAAAAGAATGTATACTGTGCTGTTGTTGGGTGAAGTACTCTGTAGATGTCTGTCAGGTCAAGCTGGTGTATTGTATTGTTTAGCTCTTCTGAGTCTTTGTTGAGTTTCTTCCTAGTTGTTCTATCTTTCATTGAAAGTGGTGTATTAAAGTCTCCTACTATGACTGTGGAGTCATCTATTTGTCTTTTCAGGTCTGTTAAAGTCTGATTTATATATTTTCGGGCTCTTTCATTGGGTCCATAGATATTTATTATAGTTACATCTTCTTGTTTGATTGATCCTTTAATCATTATATAATGTCTTTTCTTGTCTCTTTTTGTGGTTTTTGTCTTAAAGTTAACTTTATCAGAAATGAATAATGCCACTCCTGCTCTTTTTCAGTTGCCATTTGTTTGATACATCTTTTTCCAATCTTTGATTTTTA
>NW_006922532.1:471627-479400 GCF_000298275.1 Orycteropus afer afer
TTTTGTTATGTGCCATCAAGTCAGCCCTGACTCATAGCGACCCCTCCTTGGGTTGCCAAGGCAGTATCACTACGGAAGTAGATTGCCCAGTCTTTGCTAAATATCTGTGCTTGTTCTCTCTCTTTTTTTTTTTTATTGTGGTGTGTATGTTTATTATTTTTCTTTGAGGTTACCCTGTGATTATAATTTTCTTCCCAAGTTTAGAACAGTGCGTTCTATCTTGCAATTGTCTTGACTTTCCCACCATTTAGAAGTTCTGTACTACACGGTTTTTCCCCTCTTTTTGGTTTGTAGTTGTTTGCAAGCTTTTAAGACTACAGTTGGTACTCATCCAAGTAGGATGTAGAACAATGTTTCTGTGAAGTATGTTACAGCAATTGAACATGATGTCCCCTGCACCCATGGTCCCAAGTCAGTGTACCCAGTGACTCACTCCTTCGAGGTGCTTGGCTCTGGCTAAGGGCTTACCATAACTTTGTCCCTTATTTTCTCTGTTATGTGTATGGACATAATTATAGCACATACAAATACGTATGTAGGAATAACATCTGCCAAATTTGTACATTCCATTTTGATTACCCATACTTGGTCATTCTGCCTATCTATCTATGTATCCACCCATAGATTAATGTTTGTTGTTACTAATAATGTGGTACTGTATAAGTAAAAGTATTGACCTTTCTTGTCTGTATCCCTTGTGCACCTTTCTATGTCTTCCTTTTCCTTAGTGTTATTGTGCTGGTCACTTATGTTTGGTATATTGCCTTTCCTTTCACCCAAATGAATACATATTTCTTACGTATCTAGCAAATTTCTCTCCCCTCCCCTCCCATCCCTGTGGGGATGGAGGTTAAGGTTATGTGTCAACTTGGCTTGGCCTGGTTTCAAGTGGTTAGGCAGCTGGATGTAGTTATTCCCCATGATGAGAGTGGTAATCAACTCCATGGTGGAATCTACTGGAGCATCTGAGTAGCTGCTTTAGGGATGTGGTCTGCTTCCAGTATATAAGAAGAAGTTTTGAGAAAGGTCTCTGCAGCTTTTTGGCACACTTGGACCCTGCATGTACCCGAGTCTTCATTCAGCAGCCTGCCATGATTCCTGCTGATCGTGGGACTGTCTCTGGACTTGAACTAGTGGCCTGCCATGTTGTTTGGTAATCTTGTGACTGTGCTATTTTATTTGTTTAACTTGGTTTGTCAACCTCAGCAGCCAGCAGCTTCCTGAGTGAAAAGAAGCTTCCAGCTCCAATGGGCTGGGAGCAAGAGGCAGAGCTGAGGCCCAAGGTTGAGGGTCTTTCACCCAGCCTCTAGAGCTGGCACTTTGAACTCAGACTTCTAATCTCCTAAACATTAAGAGAATAAATCCCTGTTTGTTAAAGCCACCCACCCATTTGTGGTATTTTCTGTTACAGCGGCACTAGGTAACCAAAACACCTGGTAACAAAGTTTCCTCCCATATGTAAACCTTTCCTTGATTTTTTTACAATAGTGAATTCATACAATGTTTATCCTTCTGTGATTGACTTATTTCAATCAGCAAAATGTCAACACAGGATATTTCTACATATCTATTTACAAATGCTGCAAATATATCCACTAGTATAGTAGTATATACAGGGGAAAAAGTCATGAAAACTTTCTAGCCATAACCAAAGACCGTGAAGAAATGAGTTACTGGGCCTGGGGACTCAGGACAATAGTCTCAGGAGACATCAAGGTCAATTGGTACAACCTAGTCTACAATGTTCCACATCCTACTGTGGTATTTCAAGGGTCTTAAAAGCTTATGAACCATCATGTAATGTGCAGCTATTGGTTTCTCCCTAACTGGAGCAAAGAACAGTGAATAAAATAAAATACACATGGAAAAAGTAATCCAAATGAATCATGGACCACATGAACCTCAGCCTCCAAGACCCTGAGACCAGAAAAACTAGATGGTGCCTGCTATGACTAATAATTTCTCTGAGAGGGCTCACATTAGAAGGTCTTGGATAGAGTGGGAATAAAATGTGGAACAAAACTCAAAATTATAAAAACAGACCAGGCTTGCTGGTTGGATAAAGATTAGTGGAACAACCAAGATTATGGCCCTTGGTCACTCTTCAGACCTGGAACTGAACTCACTCCTGTAGCTGAGTTTTCAGTCAAATGATGGAAAAGTCTACAAGGTGAGCAATAACTCTAGGAAGTTAAATATTCCTTTGAAAAGTCAAACATTAGAGATCAAAAGGGCAACCTTTGCCCAAGACAAATCTCAGAAGGCTAAGAGGGTTAGGAGAGAAGGGGGAAAAGAAATGAGAAACACAAAGAGGATGTGGGAGGAGTGATGTTACATTGAAGGGATTGTAATAATAACATGAAACAAAATGTGTGTGGTTTGGTTAACAGAAAATCTATGTGATCTGTAAATTTCCATAATAATAAGTTTTAAAATAATAATAATTCTTATTATAGTAAAGAACTAGTGAAAAAATTGTGAGAAAGCAGCTCAAAGAGTATATAGTAAATGTTATAGTTGTTAAATTTACAATCCAGGAAAGGCTCTTAAATTTTCACCTGGTAGTGTGCCTCTCTGCATAGACTCTTTGAACACCTACCAATGGATTTTATCCAACTTTCCTCATCAATGGGATATAGCTATGTTTGAGTAATTGTTTATTTTATGAATATGTTGAAGCTTTTCTTTGCTAAAAGATCAATGCTACACAGTAGCTAAAAATTGTTAAAACAAATTTTCCTATTTGAGATATGCCCTATGAACTGTCCAGTGATCAGTAAAATTGCCGTATTCTACCAATTTTGCAACATTTACACTGTCCATATCACCCTACTCATCCAGCAAAGCGGAGAGAACAAATTGAATGTTAAAAACCAAACTAGAGGAAATTCCAGGGTCACTAAACTTGCCATGGTCAAAAGTTCATTCTCTGGTACTCATGGCTATTAGAATCAACATCATCAAGGAAACATCAAGTGACTCCTTATGAAACTGTAACAAAATGCCTATACATTTTTAGGTATCATACTATACACTGATCCAGCCCTTTCTAAAACTGATATTATTCAGTACTATAAAGGATTAATGGAATATTCCCAAGCTTTCTTCTTCCTGAGGAAGGACATGTTCCACATAACTTAAAAGCAGATCTAATGTTCTGGATGAGACATCAAAGAAAATCAACTGCCAAACTGTACTGGACATGACAATTCTAGGTGCTACTTATCACACACACTTTGCAGTCAAATTAGAAGAAAAAGATCCCAGAGTACATATATCTCAACTAAAAAGGGCCCCAATTCCTAAGTGCCTCTATAAACTCACTTTAGAGAACAAGTAAAAACCAATTAATGCACACATAACTTGGAAGCTGATGACTTCTTTATTTTTATTTAAAATTAAGATTTTTTTCATTAAAGTAAAAAAGTAAGGTTATGTCATATACAAGAAGAAGTAAGGTTATGTCATATACATGTCATATACATGAAGAAAGAAAGAGAAATCTCAAAATTGTAAGTTTTTGCTTTGTTATCTTCTATAAAATACAGGGTTCCCTAATTTGGCATGGGTAGATAGCTTTGGATAACCCAGATTATTATTAATTTTTTTATATTTTGTTGTTTTCTGTTAAAGTTTACACAGTAAATTTGGTTCCTATTTGACAGTATCTGTGCAAGTTGAACAGTAACATCAGATTATATTTTTTTTCACAATTTGGCAGCGTTCTCACTAATTACATTTTGGTTGTTCCATTTCCAGTACTCTAATTTCTTTGCTTCCCTTGTCTTGTCATCTTTTCCTTAATTGTCGAAATTTTGGTCTCATGTAGATGATTTTTTAGTGGAGCCTTGTACTCACGGTTTAATATCCTTTGTTTTGTGTGCCAATATGTTATTTCACTAAAAGGTGACCTCTGAGAAGAGTTTGAGCCCAAGGTTTAAACAGTATCTCAGGATGATAGTCTCAAGGAGTCTTCCATTCTCAGTTTGTCCAATAAGTCTGGACTTTTAAAGAATTTGAGCTTTGTTCCATATTTTTCCCTCATTCTACCTGTTGTTGTTGTTGTTGTTAGGTGCCACTGAGTCGTTTCTGAATCATAGTGACCCCATGCACAGCAGAATGAAACACTGCCCAATCCCGCACCAGCTCCATGATCCTTGCTATACTTGAGGTCATTGTCGCAACCACTGTGTCAATCCATCTCAGAGAAGGCCTTCCCTTCTTTTGTCGACCCTCCACCTTACCAAGCCTGACATCCTTCTCCGGGGAATGGTCCCTTCTGACAGCATTACAAAAGTAGGTGAGAGGAAGTCTGGCCATCCTCGCTTCCAAAGAGCATCTTGGCTGCACTTCCTCCAGGATAGATCTGTTAGTTCTTTTGGCAGTCCATGGTACCTTCGGCATTCTTCACCAGCACCACAACTCAAAAGCATCAACTCTTTTTCGGTATTCCTTATTCATTGTCCAGCTCTCACATGCATACAAGGGAGGCAATTGGAAATATCATGGCCTGTGTCAGGCACACCTTAGTCCTCAAGGAGACATCCTTGCTCCTCAGCACTTGAAAGAGTTCCTTCGCAGCTGACCTACCAATGCTACACATCATCTAATGTCCTGACTGCTGCTTCTACCTGAGTCAGTCTTTTTTGGCCCTAATCAGATAAGTCGATATTGGTAACCAGGCACCATCTAATTCTACCCATAGTCTCTGGGTAGATGAGGCAGTGGCTTGTGTAGGATATTAGTAGATAGACTAGTTTCTTCTCTGAGACTTTGGTTTTTTCTCTTTTTCTCTTAATGAGTAGAGAGCAATTGTTGTGTCTTAGAAGATCATTGATAAGCTTTTAAGACCTCAAAAGCTACTTACCTCTTTTGGATGCAGAACGTGAACTTTGTGGTGCCAATTGACTGAGTTGCCTTATGAAACTAAGGACCTAAAATTTCAAACTCAGAAAACCATTATCACAAGGTTCTGTCTCAGAAGTATCTGTAATTGTGTCCTCTATGAATATATATTTGTGCGCATATATATCTGTACATGCACATACATACAGATACTTCTATCTGTGCACACATATATACTCACTTGTACCTATCCATACACATATACAATTATATCTTTATATATGGGAACATATACTCATTTTTTGGTTATATACAACATATAACATCATTACATATATATCATAATCTTTAATAAAAGTATCCCTTCTCTATTGTGCGCTTCTTAGTGGTGTCATTTACTTTGGTCAATCTCCTTATTACACCCACAATTTGTGCTACTTTTCTCTTCACCAAAACTAACAAGTATCTACAATCTCGAGAGTGACTAACAATTCCCTTCACCCATCCCTAGTGTGGTTTTAAGGTTTTGTATCAGCTTAGCTGGGCCATGATTTTGAGTGGCTTGACAGCTGGATGTAGTTCCTCATGATGAGATTGGATGGTGGAATCTGCTGTGAGCAGTTACTCAGTTGAAGAGGCTTTGCCTTCACGGTGTGGCCTGTATCGAGTGTATATGGAAAGAATCCTGTATTTGGTTCACAATTCATCATCTCTGGTTCCTGGATTTGAACCAGAGTCCTGTCATGGTGCCTGCCAATCTTGGGATTTTGGTCTTCACAGTTTGTGAGCCACCACTCTGCTATTTTACCTGCCAATTTGGATTTTTCAGCCTCAGCAGCCAAAAGTTGCATGAGTCAGGAGAATCCTCTATCTTGCTCCAGGGGGCCTGGAAAGCAGAGCTGAAGCCCAAGGTCAAGGGACCTCCAACCAGCCCTTAGCCCATGCACTCTGAACTCAAACTTCTAGCCTAGTCTTCCCCTAGAGCTGGCACTCTGAACTTGGACTTTGAATCTCCTAAACTGTAAGAGAATAAATTTATGTGTGTTAAAGCAATCCACTTGTGGTATTTCTGTAATAGCAGCACTAGAGATCTAAGACAACTAGTAATCACCAATGAACATTGGCATCTCTATCTATCTATCTATCTATCATCAATCTATCGTCTACCTATCCATTATCTGTCTTCTTGTCCTATAAAAGTGAGATCATACAATATTTGTCCTTATGTGATTGATTTATTTCACTTAGAATTATTTCCTCCAGATCCATCCATGTTATTATATGCTTTTAGATGCATCATTGTTCTTTATAGTTGCATATTACTCCATTGTATTTATGTACTATTCATCCATTGAAGGGCACTAAATTATATTCATTTTTTTTGCTATTATAAATAATGCTGTAATAAACATAGGATGAAATACATCTGTTTATATCTCTTCAATTATTTATCTAGTATACATAATAAAACCTGCAAAAACTGGAACCTATGTAAGGTGGAAATTTTCTTCTCAGAGAAGTAAAATTCAAAAATACTTCACTGAAATGAACTATAGAAAATGGGTAACACTGCAAGACCCAGAAAAACAAGGCAAACGTCTCAAGTTCTGGTTCTCATAAGCTTTACTGTACCTAGGAATAGTGTTGCTGGATAATAAAGTAGTTTTAGTTCATGTTTTTTGAGGAAGCACCATATCATTTCCCATAGTGTTTGCACCATTCTACAGTCCCAACAGAAATGAATAAGGGTTCCAATCTCCTCATATGCTTGTCAACATTTGTTATTGCCTATTGTTTTTAATTGTTTTGTTTTTATCAGTGCTGAAAACCGAAAGAGTTGTGGGATGACATCAAGAGCATCATCCATGAAGAAAGCAAGAAGTCACTAAAAAGACAACAAAAGAAGAGAAGACCAAAAAGGATGACAGAAGAGACTCTTAAAATTGCCCTTGACCAGAAAGTAGCTAAAGAAAATGGAAGAAATGGCAATATAAAAGAATTGAACCAAAGATTTCAAAGAGAACCTTGAGAAGACAAAGCCAATTACTATAATGAAATGTGCAAAGATCTGGAGTTAGAAAAACAACAGGGAAGAACATTCTTGACATTTCTCAAACTGAAAGAATTAAAGAAAAAATTTAAGCCTCAAGTTGAAAAATTGAAAGATTCTATGGCAAAAATATTGAATGATGCAGGAAACATCAAAAGAAGATGGAAGGAATATACAGAGTCACTGTACCAAAAAGACCTGGTTGATCTTCGTACATTTCAGGAGGTGGCATGTGATCTAGAGCCCATGGTATTGGAGGAAGTTGAAGCTGCAATGAAGAAATTGGTGAAGAACAAGACTCCTGGATTTGACTGAATACCCACTGAGATATTTCAATAAACAGATGCCACACAGGAGACACTCACTTTGTTATGCCAAGAGATATGGAAGAGAGCTACCTGGACAACTGACTGGAGGAGATCCATATTTGTACCCATTCCAAAGAAAGGTGATCCCACAGAATGTGGATATTATTGAACAATATCATTAATATCGCACGCAAGTAAGATCTTACTGAAAATAATTCAAAAACGTCTGCAGCAGTATATTGACAGAGAACTTCCAGAGGTGCAAGATGGATTCAGAAGAGGATGTGGAAGAAGGGATATCATAGATGCTGTCAGATGGATTTTGGTTCAAGGCAAAGAATACCCGAGAGATGTTTACTTGTTTTTTAAACCAGACCAACCTTACAAGAAATGCTAAAGGGAGTCCCTTGAACAGAGAACCAAAAATAGCAAATAAAAACTAACCATTAATACACAAGATGACTTAACCCGAAAACCACACCTATGGACATATCCAAAGTAAACTGAGCTGCCAAGATTGTAAACAGGGAACCAGAGACATCAATTGGCAAGTGAGGACAACTACAAACA
>NW_006922532.1:480021-480536 GCF_000298275.1 Orycteropus afer afer
GAAGGACATTATATAATGATTAAAGGATCAATTGAACATGAAGATATAACCATAATAAATATCTATGGAACCAATGAAAGAACCCCAAGATACATCAATCAGAATTTAAAACAGTTGAAAAGCCAAATAGATGACTCCACAGTCATACAGCACTTTCTTTGAAAGATAGAACAACGGGAAGAAACTCAACAAAGATGCAGAAGACCTAAACAATAAAATCCAGCAACTTGGCCTTACAGACATCTACAGAGCACTTCACCCAACAGCAGCACAATGTACATTCTTCTCCAGTGCGCATGGAACATTTTCCATGATAGACCATATGTTAGGCCATAAAGCAAGGCTTAATAAATTTAAAAACATCGAAATACTGCAAAGCATCTTATCAGATCATAATGCTACCAAATTAGAAATCAACAATAAGAAGACCAACAGGAAAATAGTAAACACATGTATACTGAACAACACTCTTTTTGAGAAAGACTGGGTAAGACAAGAAATCAAAATTGAAATTC
>NW_006922532.1:483317-484304 GCF_000298275.1 Orycteropus afer afer
ACATATCTGACAAGGGACTTATCACTAGAATTTATAGAAAAATCCAACACCTCAATAACAAAAAGACAAACAATCTAATTAAAAGGTGGGTGGAAGACATGAATAGACACTTCACCAAGGAGGATATTCAAGCAGCCAACAAAGATATGAAAAAATGCTCACGATCATTAGCTATTAGAGAGATGCAAATCAAAACTACAATGAGATACCGTCTTGCTCTAGCACTAGTACCGAAATTCAACAAGACAGAAAATAACAAATGCTGACAAGGTTGTGGAGAGTTTGGGGACTCTCATACACTGCTGGTGGGACTGTAAAATGGTACAACCATTGTGGAAAGCAGTATGGTGATTCCTTCAAAAGTTGGAATTAGAAATACCATTTGAACCAGCCATTCCATTACTAGGTATATACCCTAAAGAAGTGAGAGCCATGACAAGAACGCTAAAGAATAATGTAGAATCTGCAAAACACTGCATAACGTGGATGAACCTGGAGAACATTATGCTGAGTGAAATAAGTTAATCACAAAAGGACAAATATTGTGTTAGTCCATTTTTGTAAAAGTTAAGGAAAGGTTTATCTATAGAAGGAAATTTTCTTTGTTGGTTACCAGGTGTGGCAGGGGAGGGAAGGGAAGGCTCTTAGATAGATAGAGATCCTTGATAGAGATGGAGAACAATGTGGAACAAAACTCAAAATCATTTGGAGAAAAAAAAAAAATGGTGGGGACCAGGTTTGCTGGTCCGATAGAGTCTGGTGGAACCACTGATACTATGGCCTCTAGCCGCCCTTCAGATTTGGAATTGAACCCACATCTGTGGTTTCCAGCCAAACAAAAGACAGGCATATGAGTTGAACATTTACCTCAAGTAGATACACTTTTTGAAGAGAACAATCATGGGAGAAAGAAGGGCTGCTTATGCACAGGGAGACAGCTCAGGGGGCAGGAGTGTCTGGAGGGATGGACACAGGGAAGAGGTGACT
>NW_006922532.1:484664-487108 GCF_000298275.1 Orycteropus afer afer
AATTGAGGGAAATAGCTGCAAACATCCATTAATAATCAGAACATGGAATGTATGAAGTATGAATCTAGGAAAATTGGAAGTTGTCAAAAATGAAATGGAAGGCATAAATACTGATATCCTAAGCATTAATAACCTGAAGTGGACCAGTTTGGGCCATTTTGAATCAGACAACAATATGATCTACTATACAGGGAATGACAATTTGAAGAGGAATGGTGTGGTATTCACCATCATAAAGGATGTTTCAAGATCTGTCCTGAAGTACAGTGCTGTCAGTGATAGGATAATATCCATACACCTATAAGGAACAGCAGTTAATACTACTATTATTCAAATTTATGCACCAACCACCAAGCCAAAGATGAGGAAATTGAAGATTTTTATCAACTTCTGCAGTCTGATATTGACTGAAAGTGCAATCAAGATGTGTTATTTATCACTGGTGACTGAAATGCAAAAGTGGGAAACAAAGAAGAATCACAGGTAGTTGGAAAATTTGACCTTGATGACAGGAATAATGCTGGAGATCACTTGATAGAATTTTGCAAGAGCAATGACTTATTCATTGCAAATATCTTTTTTTAACAACACAAATGGTGTCTGTACAGGTGGACTTCACCAGATAAAATCAGAATGACTACACCTGTGGCAAGAGGTGAGGGAAAATCTCAATATCTTCAGCTAAACCATGGCCAGGAGCTGATTGTGGAACAGACCATCAACTGCTCATATGCAAGTTCAACTGGAAATTGAAGACAATTAAAACAAGTCCACAAGAGCCATAATATGACCTTGAATATATCCCTCCTTAATTTAGAGACCACATGAAAAATAAATTTGATGCACTGAACACCAATGACCTAAAACCAGAATTGTGGGATGACATCAAGTACATCATCCATGAAGAAAGCTACGAGGTCATTAAAAAGATGAGAAAAGAAGAAAAGATCCAAATGGATGTCAGAAGAGACTCTGAAACATACCCTTGAGAAGAGTAACTAAAGCAAATGGAAGAAATGACAAGATAAAAGAGCTGAAAAGATTTCAAAGAGCAGCTTGAGCAGGCAAAGCCAATTACTGTAATGAAATGTGCAAATTCCTTTGATGGACCCTTGATATGTTGTATTTGTACATATCTTGAAGCTTTCAGAATTCTCTTCTTGTCTTTTATCTTCAATAGTTTTATTATGATGCATCTTGGAGTGGCAATTGTTTACTTCCTCTGTTTTGAGTTTGTATAACTTTCTGTATTTGCAGGCTTGGTTCCTTATTCAGATCTGGGAATTTCTCTATGATCGTCTCTTGGAGAATTATTTCTATGTCTTTATTATTATCATGGAGCTCTGGAATTCCAAAAATTCTTAATTAAAAAAAAATTCTTCGTTTCTTAATTGAATCCCACATTTCCATTTAGCATTATTCACTTTTAAAAAAATTGCTCGTGTGTGGGATTTTTCTACTGGCCATGAATAGAAATGGTGGTACTCATCTTTCCTAAGGCAAAAGAGGGGAGCATTTTATGTCCTTTCTTCATGGGCAACCCTAGACAGGCTTTCCTGCAGTGCCCAGTAGTAGATAGGGGGCCAGTTGCTGTCTTTTTGATGTATTTTCCTCATCTTACTAGATGACTGGTCCCACAGGTCTTCTGTGGTCCAGTTTATCAGCCTTGGGTCTCATGGAGATTCACTAATACTCACACACAGCTTCTTGGTTTCCCTGTGTCTCTTCTTAAACGCATAAAAGATGAATTCCCACAGCCAATCTATGCCACCTTAATTGGACTACATTTTCCTCAGTTTAGCTTCCATCCTGTGTTCTTTGTTAAGAGTGTTGCCTGCCACCATCCCAAGATGGCTGCTGTGAGACAAGTCTTCAAAGTGCCAGTGTGCAGAAACTCCAAGCTTTTTTGACAACACAATACTTCCTTTCCCCTGTTTAGGGACTCACCTAAGCTTTCCAACACTTCAACTGCTGTCTGGAGCTCTAAGGTCTCCGTCTGTGTCTGGTTTTTTTGTTGTTGTTCATTGGGTTAGTTACAAGTGGATAAATGGGAGAAATTGTTTTCTGTCTTGCCCCACCTCCAGAAGATGATGACTTCTAATGTAGATGGCCTCCACCCAAGATTCCAAACAGGATTCTCATGGATTTTCTTGTCCTGTGCCTTGCTTGACAATTTTGATAAGCATTGTGTTATTATTTTTATCTCCTCGAGTAAACACCTTTATTATCCTTTCTACATGTCTTGTTGTCAGAATGATACTAATCACTAGTCCTTTCTTATCCTTTCTCCACCCTTTCTTGTATACAGGCCCAACATGAATGCACCCTTGACCCTGTTATTTAAAACCTAGAAAGTCTTGCAAATCAAAATAAAGTTTGACTAGGAGCCCTGGTAGCATAGTACCTAAGGTATTTGACTGCTAACTAGAAGGCTGGTGGTTCAA
>NW_006922532.1:487349-497008 GCF_000298275.1 Orycteropus afer afer
ACTAAACAGCAGATTAACTTAAAGTGATTAACTTAAAGATAGTTGTCCTTGAGTATTGCATTCTTGAAAAAAGAAAAAAAAAAACCCTGCATAAATCCAAATGGTCAACAGCTATTTTAGTGTATTTTAGTGCATAAGTGGGAAATTTGAGGGTAGGAGTTTAAATTAATGGGAGTGAAACAACTAAATTAGAAATAAAGAAAGAGAAAGTTGGTAAAAAAAAATGGTAAAAAAATGCAACTGATTTCACTCATCATTATGCCTAGAAACTGTGGGATGACAGTAGGTTTTGTTGTGTATATTTTCACCAAACATAAAGTAAGAGGATAGATAGATAGATAGATAGATCCATTAAAACATATCTAATATTATGAAACAAAGTTGTAATTCTACTTTCAAAATGATTAAAATGATTTGACATGAAATAGACAACTTATCTTCTATGGTCTTACAAAATTGCAGAATCTTAGATGGACTCACTGCCCAACAAGGTGGAGCATGTACTGTGTTTCATAAATAATGCTGTTTTGTGTAAACCAATCTAAATAGACAATCAAAATCTAAGTAATGGACAATTACAAGAAAACCATTAAATTGAGCAAGACCCACCAGCCACTCCTCGGAAGGAAGGTTGGGCATTCCTACTTCCGTAGTGATACTGCCTCAGAAACCTAAGGAGGGGTCGCTATGAGTTGGGGCCTACTCGACGGCAAAATAACAACAACAATGTTTTTGCCAGACATATCTTATTCCTGGACTTGGATGATGGTTTAAATGGACTCTGGGGAAAATATTAGAATAAATATTGCCTAAGGTACTTGACCGCTAACCCAAAAGCTGGTGATTCAAATCTACCAGCCACTCCTCGGAAGGAACATTGGGCAATCTACTTCAGTAGTGATACCACCTTAGAAACCCAAGGAGGGGTCGGTATGAGTCAGATCCTACTCAAAGGCAATAAGTTTGTTTGTTTGTTTTATCTTTTAATTGCTTATTATTGTCATAATTCTTGTTTTATTTCCACTTTGTACTAATCTGATTTCTGGACAATGTACCTAGTGCTTATTCTCTTCACTAAAACTCAACAAATGCTTAACATTTGATTACAGGAACAATAACATTGAGAAACTGAGGTTAATTTTTCTCTGGAATAATGGTACAAATTTTACCACTTGTTTTCAGCAAAGAAAATTATACCTTTTCTGGCAACCAGTCCCATAGGCCTCCAGAAGTCTTCCAGATAAGATTTTGCTGAGCCAGTAGATTTGACTTCAATTCAACTGCAACTACATGAATAAAATCAACTCATGACAACAATTAGTACAAAAACTACCTGAAGTGGTGACTACAGTGCAGTAAATTACATAGTATGGCTTTTCTAGACATAGTTTTTGTAAACTCTGTGGTGGAATTTGCCATGAACAACTAATTAGCTCTTGATTATTAAAGTATCCACCAGTGATATTTCTGTTGCAAGCAGCACAAAACAATTTTCTGGGAAGTTCACTGTCTCTAAGGTGTGTGGAATTCTGGTGTTGGGATTGACTGGTTTTGCCACTTTGCTGGGCTTAAAGTGAGCTCTCCTAGAGAGAGGAGGGGTATCTCTCACAGCTGGCTGAGAGAGATGCATGGCGAAGAGTCTGACCCATGGCTGAGAGACTGACCCATTACTGAAAGAGAGACACCCAGCTGAGAGACAACAGCAGTGGAACGAAGAGGCACAAGACAGAGTGGCAGACTTATCTGGCCCACAGAGGCAGACGCCTAGACAAAAGGCCAAGGGCCACAGAGGTGTGTCTAAGGGCACAGCAGAGGGGAGACTGTCCTGACAGAGGAACTGAATCCTAAGCACATTCTTGAATTTAAGTTGTAGCCTGTTGCTTCCTTAATAAACTCCATAATCTGAGTGGTGTCTATGAGTTCTACATGACCACTGCAATGAATTGTCAAGCCCAGCAGAGAGGTAGTGAGTGCCATGGGGGGATGGTTGGTGTCAGGGTCAGTGAAAGGGCTGGAAGGAGGCAGCATGTCTGGCCTCCTAGGAATAAGCCTTGGGCTGTTGATAGTGATTCTGCCCTCCTCTTGGGAGCTTAGAAGAGATCAGAAGATGCAGTCTCACCCCTTTGGCAGTTGGTGTCAGAAGTGATGGGATTCGTCACAGTAGCTTCAGACTCATAGAAGCATGATACTTTGTCAAAGAAAGAAGGAAGGAACTGGGAAGTGAAACTTTGGATTTTTAGATTGTTACTTTGGTTGGTGTTACCTATTAAAGATGATTGATCCAGAGGCTTAGGACTTCTGTTTACACCCAGCCAAAGGTCCAAGGCCATATGCACAGAATGGAAAGGTAATCAAGGTGAAAAGATGAAACTACAATGTCTTAAAAAGGATTTTGTTTTGGATTATGCATTTATCTAAATGTACTATGGATACTGCATGTTCTCTTACTTAGTTGTACATTAGAAATGATTATGGGGTATGGATAACTGAAAGCATGTAAGTCTGCCTTCAGTTGATACTTGATTGGATATGTTAAAAGGGGAAATAGAATTGGCTCAGAAGAAGAAACATAGGTTTTTATTTCAAGCACTATGTGTAGAGCATTAGGGGCTTAGGTAGAAAACCTGAGCCCCAACTGGAACTACTGAGAGAACAGAAGATCTACACTTGAAGACAGGATCTGCAGGAAAAAAAAAAAAAGACTGGCTTTTCTAATTTCAAGCTTGCAGTTAGGCTTTGGATGCATGAGGAAGGAAGCTCATGGCCCATGAGAGAAACCCCTTCTGGGACTGGAAGTTAAAGGAAGCTGGCGAGTAGACAGCCTTATATGCTGTTTGCCTGTGGCCACCTGGACAATGAAGAAATGGGCTGAGTTTGGTACTCTTTGACCTAGCCCACAAGGGCTGGGGATGAGAAGAAGAGCTGGCTGGTCTGACGCGCAAGGAATTGTGAGCCTACAGGCATTGAAATAGTCCCTGAGGACCAAGGATGTGAGAGAGAAGGTGCTGGTCTGAAGTGAAGGGAAGACTGTGACTCCCAAGACTTGGCAGCTGGTACCCATGACATAGCTGGGATGGCTAGGGCTAAGCTGACCAGAACCCGACCAAACAAAGAGGAAGATGTTTAGCAATGAGCTGATGTTAAATTGCTGCAATTTGATGGCTTGTGTTGGGTGGGACTTTGCTTATGTATGCAAATGCTCAGAGTTCCAGCTGGACCAGAAGATTCTTCAGAGAAAGGAATATGCTTATCTCCCCAGAGTACTGGTTTGATATTTTTTAAAAAAAGCCAAACTCACTGACATCAAGTCAAGTCTGACTCATAGCGACACCTCCTTGTGTTTCTGAGGCAGTATCTCTGCAGAAGTAGATCAGAAATTGGCTATTTAAAATGGGAGTAGATAAAAGCACAAAGTGGCTGGCTTACATGCTTTCATGGATGTGGTTATTCTTAAACTGATGGCGAAGAGGATGTTAAGTTTTGAAGTATAAGAGGGATAATGGCTAGAAAAGCCAGGGGGTGGCCTGAAGTGTAGTAAATTACATAGTATGGTTTTTCTAGCCATAGTCTTTGTGAACTCCATGGTGGAATTTGCCCTGAACAACTAAGTAGCTCATGATTGCTAAAGTTATCCACCTGGGGTATTTCTATTGAGAGCAGCATAAAGCAATTTTCTGGGAAGTTCATTCTCTCTCAGGTGTGTGGAATTCTGGTGTTGGGATTGCTTCATTTTGTCACTCTACTGGGGTTAAAGTGAGCCCTTCTAGAGGCAGAGAGGAGGATATCTCTCACTGCTGGCTGAGAGAGATGTGTGGCTGAAAGTCTGACCCATGGCTAAGGGACCAACCCATTACTAAAAGAGAGACACCCGGCTGAGAGACAGCAGCAGTGGAACCAAGAGGCAGAAGACAGAGCAGCAGACTTATCTGGCCCACAGAGGCAGAGCCTGTTAAATATTAAATAAATATTAACAACCATTTGTGCCAGGTCCAAAATCTTTCCAAGAATAATAATTCAAAATGGCCAATTATGCCAAGTGCAAACTTTGACAGACAATAGGGAGTTTCCAAAGTGTTCCAACTGTAGAGACTTTCCAAGTGAAAATCTTGACACTGAAGAATGTTTCTGAATTACAATCCTAGAACAATCAGTCCTCCACAAACAATATCTATGAAACAAATGACAGAAAGAATCTTACTTTGTAAAACCCTCCCTTCAATTAACTACATACCTAAGACACAATCATTTTAACTTCCCTGCTGAAAATCCCCTAACTGCTTTTAAGAATCCCATACTTGCACTGGTTAAACAATTTCATTTTGGATACTCTTTGTTCATGAACAGATTATCACTTATAAATTCTGTTTGTTAATTTGACTTGTTGATTTTTTTTTTCCTTTTGATAAAGGGAACAAGGAAACTTTTTTGTCTCAATCTTGGTATTATGTGGAAGGAACATTAAAAATTTCCTCTGAGATTTTATAACCATAAGTTGGTTTTGATAAGAGTTTAAGGTCTGAAATCTTGCTATTTAAGTAGTCCACAGGCCTTAGACAAATAATTTAATTTAATTTAATGTGTTCCCGGTTTGAAGGCAAGATGGCATTCCTACCATTCCAAAACAGTTACAAAAATAAAATAAAATAAATGATGCAATGGAACTAACTCAGAACTCTGTAAACCAGTCAACCCTTTGGACACAAAAACCTGAACAAATAACAAGTTGAAAAGATAGGAAAGTTTATTATATACATACTTCCCACTTCCAGCCTCTGTGGCAGCAGGAACAGCTGGTGTGCCAGGCTGTGAACTGTGAACTGCAAATAATAAGCCACAAATTTCAAGCCATGAGCCACAAACCATGAGCTGTGAGCCATGAACCATGAACTGCAGGCTACAAGCCATAAAACACAAACTATGAACATCATTTCCCTTTGCCCCAGTAGTGTGGTAAATGAAGTTAGCTTTTGGTGATGAAGTGTGTATCTGATTCTTCATATCTGTCTGAGGGAAACCAGAAAAACAGAGGAGATGCAAGGTACTCACACAATCAGCCCCAGCACTCCTGGAGGAACTACAGAGAAATTTTTTATATAGCCTGCAGGTACCCTGAATCAAATGGAACATATTAATCTTAATGTTTGCAAACAATGGGATTTTAAAAGCTAAAATATGAGAAAGGCCTGTGCCAGGAGATTTTACTGTAAAAGTTAGTGTTAAAAGGAATAAGGCAGATTAAGAATTTGTAAAGGTCCACCTCCTCTCCAAATGTCTGCTGCCAGTGAAAGAATTCTTATAACTGTATTGGGGCTCTGGAAGCAGATCAGATATTTGAATGAACCAGAGAAGTGCTTAATGAAGGGATAAGTTGCTGATCTCTTCTAGGCAAACCATGTATACCAACTGGATAAAACCTCCCATCTCCTATTTCCACAGAGGTGAAAACTGTAGCTGATGTTCCCAAAATAGCTAGTGGGCTCCAGGGAGGACAGTGGGTCTGTTTGCTTCCAAGCTTGCATAGTTTGCATAGTTTGCATAGTTTGCAGAGAAGGCTTGATCCAGCGGTGCACTGAAAGATTTAAATAAATGTGGAGATTTAAGCCTTTTTCTAGTAGCTTGTCATCACTGGAAGAATTAAAGGGCAAGAGCACCCTCTAGTGGAATAAATCAGATCACTGACAGACTGCAGAAATAACAGAATTGGAACACCATTTTTTTTTTTTTTTTAAGAGCTTGTTTTACATTCAACGTAACGTGTACATTTAGTTTCATTCCCCATTCGCCATGTCCAGGCTTAACCCAGTCTCCTCCCCTCCCTAACCTGTAACCCTCCCCCTGTGCCCCTCATATTTATGCACTCCTGTTAGTCCTGCATTTCCTCAATTTGAATGTTGGTCCTCTGGTGTCCCGTCGTCTATTGCTCTAAGGGATGTATTCCGATAGAGTATGTGGGTGCATCATCCTGGGTTGAGTGGTCTGCGTGTACATCTTGTTAACTATTGGGCACACATTTTAATTAAAAAAATAGGTTGGAAAAGGCATTAAAGGAACAGTTAACTACAGTCAACTATATCAGAAACTTGTTTATAGTCAACTACATCAAGTAATAACAGCAACCCCTGAAGTGTGGAAGAATCAGATACTTTCTGTATTCTACTGTTTGTTTTTCTCCCTAAAGTACAAAAAAAAAGTCTCCGGATCAAAATAAAAAGAAATATAAATAGTTAGAATTCCTGAGTGCCTTAGTTCTCCAGTGCTACTGTAACACAAATACCACATGTGGTGGCACTTTCAGATATAGTAAAATATAAAATCAGGGTTAAACAAATCAATACATAAGTAACAATTGAAGACAACAACTTCAAAATGTCTAGGAAACAACAGACAACCTCCAATTAAAAAAAAAAAAAAAAAAACAGGGCAAGACAATAGAAATAAAAGCCCAGGCTAAAGAATTATCTATCATGGAAGAAGAACAAGCAATAGAACTATCTGAGAAAGAATTCAGAAGGTATGTATATAGGACTCTCTAAGAGCTCAAGGTGACCATAAACATAAACAATGAGAAGACAGAGAGTACCCTGGAAGGATTCAGGAAAATCATTCAAGAACAAAATAACAAGATAAATACACAATTAGGACTCATACAAAAACAGCAATTAGCAACCAAGATGAACACTAAAATTACAGAGATAGATAACACAGTAGAAGGACAAAAGAGTAGACTAGAACTGACTGAAGAATATATTTCCTAAACAGAAGGCAAATCCCTTGACTGCAGCCTGTATCAAGAAAAATCAACACCAACAGTGATCTCCCTCCTTCCACATCTTCTTCTGAATCTGGCTTAAAAATTTGGCAGTTCCCGGTGGATGTATTGCTGGATCCCTTTTTTAAAAATATGTATATATATATATTGTATTCAGGTGCAAATTTACACAGCAAAATTTGTTTTGCATCCAATAGTTCGTGTATATTTGATTCATATCCCAATTACCATCCCTGACCATAACAAACTCTCCTCCCCTCCCCTCCCCTCCCTGTGACTACCCCCTCCCTGTGCCCTTCTTAACTAAGCACTCTTGTCTGTCCAGCTTTCCCTCTATGTGAATGCTTCCCCTCTGATGTCTCATGACTGATTGATCTAAAGGGTTCTTCTCCCTAGAGTAGATGTGTGCATCTCCCTGAGATAGGTGTTCTGCATGTAGGTCTTTGTACAGTTGGGCTGAGAGCCAGTCCACGGAAGTGAGTCCATTTCTAGCCCAAAGGATAATGTGAGGCCATAATCTCAGGGGTTCCACCAGTCTCTATCTGACCAGCAATTTCCAATATGGAAATTTTTATAGCATGTACAAATACATATGTAACAATATCATCTGCCAGACTTATGTATGAACATGGATATATTCTCATTTGCCTATCCATACCTGTCTACCTATGTATCCACCTGTATGTTTATGTTTGCTGTTACTGTTAATGCAGTATTGTGTCTACAATAGTATTTGCCTTTATTGTCTGTACCTCTTGTGCACCCCTCAGTGTTTTCCTTTTCCTTAGTGATACTGTGCAAATCAAATGCTTTTGTTGGGTTGATTTCCCTTCACCCACATAAAACCTGTCTCTTAATTAGACATCTATTTTCCCTCCCTTCTCTCCCTTTCCATCCCTGGTAACTCACAAAGAAAATTTCCTTCCCTGCATAAAACTTTCCTTGACTTTTTACAATAATGGAATCATACAATATTTGTCCCTCTGTGATTGACTTATTTCACTCAGCATAATGTCCTCCAAATTTATTCACATTATTAGGTTATTCACTGATTCTTCATTATTTCTTGATGTTGCATAGAATTCCATTGTGTGTATATACCATATTTTGTTTATCCATTCATCTATTGATGGGCACTTAGATTGTTTACATCTCTTTGCTAATGTAAATAGTGCTGCCATTAACATGGTTATTCATATATCTATTCATATATCTATTCTACTAGGATATATTCCTAGTAGTGGGATTACTGGATCAAAAGGTATTTCTATCTCTAACTTTTCCAGGAAGTGCCATACCACAGTGACTGTACAATTTTACAGTCTTACCAGCAGTGAATGAGACTTCTGATCTCTCCAAATCCTCACCGGCATTTATTTTCTTTCCTGTGAACTTTGCTGGAGTGAGATGATATCAAATTGTTATTTTGCTTTGCATCTCTCTAATGGCTAAACATGTAAGCATTTCTTCATGTGTTTGATGGCTTCATGAATATCTTCTTTGGTGACGTGTCTATTCTTGTCCTTTGCCCATTTCTTAATTGGATTGATTGTCTTTTTGATGTTGAAGTGTTGAAGTTTTCTATAAATTTTAGAGAAGTCCCTTGTTGGATATGTCATTGCTAAATATTTTTTCCCAACTTGTTTGTTGTTGTTGTTATGTGCTGTTGAGTCGGCCCCAACTCATAGTGACCCCTCCTTGGGTTTCCGAGACAGTATCACTATGGAAGTAGATAGCCCAACCTTCATTCTGAGGAATGGCTGGTGGGTTTGAACCACCAGACTTCTGGTTAGCAGTCAAGTGTCTTAGGCGCTACAGTACCAGAACTCCCAACTTGTAGGTTCTCTTTTTACTCATTTGGAGAACTCTTTTGATGCACACAAGAATTTAATTTTTAGAACTTCCCAATCATCTAGTTTATTTTCTGTTGATTGTGCATTTTGGATTACACTGGACAGTCTATTTAAGCCATATAGTAGGACCCCTAATTTTGCCCCTATTTTATCTTTGATGAGCTTTATAGTTTTGATATTTACATTTAGGTCTTTGATCCATCTTGAGTTTGATTTATGTCTGCTGAGAGGTTCATTTTTCTGCAAATGGATATCAAGTTTTGCCAGCACCATTTGTTGAAGAAACTATGCCCTTTTTCAAAGATCAGCCGTCCATAGGTGGATAGATGCATTGCTGGATACTCAATTCTGTTTCACTGGTCTATGTATCTATTGTTGAAACAATAGCAGGATGTTTTGACTACTGTGGCTGAATAATAGGTTTTTGAGATCCAGGAGCATGAGACTTCATGTTTTACTTCTTCAGTAAATTTTTGTTTTTCTTCTTCAGTAAAACCAAAACCAAAACCAAACTCACCTGCCACTGAGTTGTTTCTGACTCATAGAGACCCCTGCTTGGGTTTCTGAGGTGGTATCTCTACATAAGTAGGTTGCCCAATCTTCCTTCCAAGGAGTGGCTGGTGGGTTTGAATCTGCAGCCTTCTGGCTAGCAGTCAAATGCCTTAAGCACTACACCACCAGAGCTTTTTGCATATCCTTTCCATATGAAATCTCTTTCCTTTCCATATAAAATTTGTGATTTTCTTTTTTTTTTAAAGTCTTCTTAAAGAATGTTGATGGAATTTGGATTGAGATTACATTGAATCTACAGATTGCTTTGGGTAGTATTAACATTTTCACAATATTCAGTCTTCTTATCCATGAGCATGAGATATTCTTTTGTTTATGTAGGTCTCTTATAGTTTGTTGTAGTAGTGTTTTGTAGTGTTCTTTATATAGGTCTATTGTGTCACTTGCCTGCTAACCAGACGGCTGGCGGTTCAAACCCACCAGCCACTCCTCGGAAGGAAGGTTGGGCAATCCTACTTCCGCAGTGA
>NW_006922532.1:497838-501386 GCF_000298275.1 Orycteropus afer afer
CAACCTTCCTTCCGAGGAGTGGCTGGTGGGTTTGAACTGCCAGCCTTCTGGTTAGCAGTCAAGTGCTTTTAGCCACTATGCTACCAGAGCTCCCCTCCAGTACCTTAAAGAGGTCTTTTGCAGCAGATTTTCCTAGTGCAATATGATGACTGATTTCTTGACTGCTGCTTCCATTGATGTTGATTGTGGAACCAAGTAATAAGAAATATTTTACAATTTCATGGTGAAATTAGGGCATTTCTAGATAAGCAGAAATTAAGAGAATTTTTTAAAACTAGACCAACTTTACAAGAGAAGCTAAAGGGAGTCCTTTGGACCAAGAAGCAACAACAGCAAACAACAACTGACCATTAACACACATGATGACATAACCCAGAAATCAACCCAAAGTAAATAAGCATATAAGATTGTAAACAGGGAATCAGAAACATCAATTGACAAATGAAGACAACTACAAACCAAAAAGAGGGAAAAAACTGTTTTGTTACAGAACTTCTAAACGGTGTTGTTGTTGTTGTTGTGTGCCATCGAGGTCAGACCCAACTCATAGCGACCCCTCCTTGGGTTGCCAAGGCAGTGTTATTATGGAAGTAGATTGCCCAACCTTCCTTCTGAGGAGTGGCTGGTGGGTTTGAACTGCCAGCCCTCTGGTTAGCAGCCAAGGGTCTTAGGCACTATGCTACCAGGGCTCCTTCTAAATGGTAGAGAAATCAAGACAACTACAAGATAGAATGGACTGTACTAAACTTGGGAAGAAAGTATAAATAACGGTAACCTGAAAAAAAAAATGATCAAAATAAAATAAAAAAAAAAGACGACCAGCACAAATATCTAGCAGATACTAAAACAATAGCAATGAAAGAAGTGATAACATGATTCATGTACAAAATGAGCTCAGCACAGAAAATTATATGGAAAAAAGAAATCAATTTCATGAAAAAGCACATAACAAAATGACAGTAACAAATTCATACTTGATAATTGCATATCTGACAAGGAACTTATCTCTAAAATTTATAGAAAACTCCAACACCTCAATAAAAATATTAACAATCTCATTTAAAAATTAGCAGAAGACATGAATGAACACTTCCCCAAAGAGAATATTCAGGCCACCAGCAAATACATGAAGAAATGCTCATGATCATTAGCCATCAGAGAGATACAAATCAAAACAACAATGAGATACCATCCCATCCCAGGACTAAAGGCAAAATTCAGCAAGACAGAAAATATCAAATAGTAGCAAGGATGTGGAGAGACTGGGACTCTCATACACTGCTAGTGGGACTGTCAAATGATATAACCACTGTGGAAAACAAGATAGTGATTCCTTAAAAAGCTTGAATTAGAAATACCATTTGACATAGCCATTCCATTACTAGGTATATATCCTAAAGAAGTGAGAACAAGGACAAGAACAGATATATGCACACCCATGTTCATCGCAGCACTATTTACAATAGCAAAAAGATGAAAACAAACTACCTACAAATCAACAGAAGAATGGATAACCAAACTATGGTACATACACACAATGGAATACTATGCAACCCTAAAGAATAATGTAGAATCTGCAAAACAACACATAACATGGATGAATTTGGAGCACATTATGCTGAGTGAAAGAAGTCAGTCACAGATGAACAAATACAGTATTAGCTCATTATTGTACAAAGTCAAGTGAAAGTTTCTATATGGAAGGGATCTTTCTTTGTTGGTTATCAGGGTGGGGGGGAGGGAAAAAGTCCCCTCCCCCCAAAAAAAGCATTGACACATGTCACTTTGTTGTTGTTATTGCTATGTGCCAGTGAGTAGGCCCCAACTCATAGTGACCTCTCCTTGGGATTCTGAGACAGTATCACTATGAAAATAGATTGCCCAACCTTCCTTCCGAGGAGTGGCTGGTGGGTTTGAACCACCAGCCTTCTGTTTAGCAGTCAAGTGCCTTAGGTACTACATTACCAGAGTTTTGCATATTTCACTGTACATTAATTAAATTTCAATATAATGCATTAAGAAAGGAAATATTTTACAACTTCAGTCTTTTCTTATCACAATATTGCTTATTGGTCTAGTTGTGAGCATTTTCATGTTCTTTATGTTGAGGTGTAATCCATACTGCAGACTGTCGTCTTCAGTCTTCATTGGTAAGTGCTTCAAGTCATCTTCACTTTCAGCAGGCAAAGTTGTGAAGTCTGCATTTCGCAAGTTGTTAATGAGTTTTCCTCCAATCCTGATGCCATGTTCTTCTTCATATAGTTCAGTTTCTCAGATTATTTGCTCAGAATGCAGATTGAACAAGTATGGTGAAAGGGTACAACCCTGACACAATTCCTTCCTGATTTTTAGCCATAGATTATACCCCTTTTCTGTTCAAATGATAGCCTCCTGGTCTGTGTACAGGTTCCTCATGAGCACGATTAAGTGTTCTGGAATTCCCATCCTACTCAATGTTATCCATAATTTGGCATGATCACACATTCAAATGCTTTTGCATAGTTAATGAAACACAAGTGCCAAAGAGGCAAGAAGGCTGCATCTTCTGACCTCCGTTAACCCTACAAGAGGAAGAGAGAATCACCATCAGTAGCCCAAGGCCTATTCCTGCAAGGCCAGACATGCTGCTTCCCTCCAGCTCTTTCACCAGCCCTGACACCAACCATTCCTCCCACAGAACCCACTACCACTCCTCTGGGTTCAGTGTTGTCTCTCTCAGCCTGCTGTCTCTCAAACAGTCTCTCACAGTCTCTCTCCCAGCAGTGTGTGTCCCTCAGTGTGTCTCTCAGCAATGAGTATCTCTTGTGTCTCTTTCCCAGGAGCATGTGTCTCTCAGGAGTGCATTTCTCTCAGGTGCATGTTTCTTCTCAGCAGCATGTCCTTTTCATCCAGCAGTCAGAGAGAGAACTCTTCTGCCTCTAGGAGGCCTCCTTGTGAGCTTGGCAGAGTGGCAAAACTAACCAATCATAACATCAGAATTCTAAGCACCTGAGAGAGAGTGAACTTCCCAGAACATTGATCCATCCCACACCCAACAGAAATACCCCAGGTGGATAACATTTATAATCAGGAGCTCCTCAGTTGCTTATGGAAAATTCCACCACAGTGTTTACAAAGACTTATGGCTAGAAAAGCCATACCAGGTAATTTACTACACTGCAATTACCCTATGGTCCTTGAGTAGTGTGTTATTCAGTGTCATGTATTTGATTTTCTTCCCCTCATCTTCCTATTGTTGATTTCTATTTTGATACTGTTGTGATCAGAAACGATGCTTTCTAGAATTTCAATGTCTTTTAATATACCGAGGCTTGATTTGTGGTATAACATATGATGCATTCTGGAGAATGATCCATGTGCACTGGAAAAGTATGTGTATATTTTACTGCAAAGCATCTTCTCAGATCACAATGCTATCAAAGTAGAAATCAATAGTAGAATGATCAATGGAAAAAGAGTGAATACATGGAAACTGAAAAAAAAAACCTCTTTAAGAAAGACTAGGTAAGAGAAGAAATCAAAATTGAAATTCAAAAATTCCTTGAATC
>NW_006922532.1:501486-502580 GCF_000298275.1 Orycteropus afer afer
GAAAAGAGGGAGAGAATACAAGTAACACACACACACACACAAAGAAAGGAAATGGGTGCCATCACAACAGAGCCAAAGAAAAAGGATAATATCAGCATACTATGAAGAACTGTACTCTGACAAATTTGAAAATCTGGAACAAATGGACAAATTTCTAGAAAGATACTACTTACCCAAACTAACACAGATTGAACAGATCCATAACAAAAGAAAAATTGAACATGTCATAAAAAAACTGCCAACAACAAAAAAAAGTCCTGGCCCAGATGGTTTCACCAGAGAATTCTACCAAACATTCAGAGAAGATGTGATACCATTCCTACTTACACTATTCCAAAACATACAAAAGGATGGAATCCTCCCAATTCATTTTATAAAGCAAGTATAAACCCTGATACCAAAACTAGGGAAAGACATCACTCAAAAGGAAAACTACAGACCGATATCCCTCATGAATATAGATGAAAAATCTTCAACAAAGTTCTAGCCAATAGACTCCGACAACATATCAAGAAAATCATTCATTGTGACCAAGTGGAGTTCATATCAGATGTGCAAGGATGGTCCAACATTAGAAAAACAATCAATGTCATCCACCACATAAATAAAACAAAGAAAAAGAACCACATGATCATATCAATTGATGCAGAAAAGCATTTGATAAAATCCAACACCCATTCCTGATCAAAACTCTCAACAAAATAGGAATAGAAAGGAGGTTCTTCAACATAATAAAGGGAATCTATGCAAAACCAACAGCCAACATCATTCTCAATAGAGAGACTGAAACCATTCCTCTTGAGAACAAGAACCAGACAAGGATGCCCTCTATCACCACTTCTGTTCAACTTTGTACTGCAAGTGCTAGGCAGGGCCATAAGGCAAGAAAGGGAAATCAAAGGCATCCAATTGGTAAGGAAGAAGTCAAACTATTTGCTGGTGATATGATCCTATACCAAGAAAACCCAAGAGACTCAGTCAAAAATCTACTGGAACTAATTGAGAGATTTAGCATTGTGACAGGATGTAAGATCAACATCCAAAAATCAGTTGGATTCCTCTACACCAGCAAAGAGATTGCTGAAAAAGAAATA
>NW_006922532.1:503771-507147 GCF_000298275.1 Orycteropus afer afer
GACCTTCTAAAAATTACATTTTTATGTGCTTCCAAAGACTTCTCCAAAAAAGTCAAAAGAGAACCTACAGATTGGGAAAAAATTATTTGTCAATGACATATCTGACAAGGGACTTATCTCTGGAATTTATAGAAAACCCCAACACCTCAATAACAAAAAGACAAATAATCCAATTCAAAAATGGGCAGAAGACATGAATAGACACTTCACCAAAGAGAATATTCAGGCGGCCAACAAATATATGAAGAAATTCTCATGACCATTAGCCATTAGAGAGATGCAAATCAGAACAACAATGGGATACCATCTTGCCCTTGCACTAATAGCAAAGTTCAACAAGACAGAAAATAACAAATGCTAGCAAGGATGTGGAGAGATTGGGACTCTCATACACTGCTGGTGGGACTGTAAAATGATACAATCACTGGAAAACTGTATGGTGATTCCTTAAAAAGTTGGAGTTAGAAATGCCATTTGACATAGCCATTCCATTACTAGGTATATATTCTACAGAAGTGAGAGCCAGGACAAGAACAGATATGTGCCCACCCATGTTCATCTCAGCACTATTTACAGTAGCTAAAAGATGGAAACAACCTAGGTGCCCATCAACAAAAAAGGGAATAACCAAACTATGGTAAATATACAAAATGGAATACTATGCAACCCTGAAGAATAATGTAGAATCTGCAAAATATTGCATAACTTGGATGAAGTTGGAGGACATTATGCTGAGTGAAATAAGTCAATCAAAGAAGGACAAATATTGTATTAGTCTGTTATTGTAAAAGTCAAGGAAAGGTTTATATATGGAAGGAAATTTTCCTTGTTGGTTACCAGGGGTGGGAGGGCAGGAGAGGGAACACTGTTAGATAGGTAGAAATGAGTATTGATTTGGGTGAAGAGAAAGGCAGTGTACCAAATGTGAGTGATCGACATGGTGGCATTGAGGAAGATGAAGACAGAGAGGTACATGAGAGGTGCATACAACAAAGGTGAACCCTTTTGCACATACAGTACTGTGTTGTCAGTGAGGGCAAACATGGGTATACAGGTGGATAGATGGGTGGACAGGCTGAACTATTAGGTATGTTGATGAAGTGTGGAGTGTATCCAAAACCATGTATAAGGTTAACAGATAATAGTTCTACAAATGTATTTGTATGTTCTGTAAGAATTCCGAGGTGGATAGAAGAGCTGACAAGGGACAAGTTTGTAGTCATTTCTTGGGCACAGCCAGCTACACAAAGGGAGCAAGTGGTTGAATCTGTGGGTTCGGGACCATAGTCACAGGGGACATCAAGCTCAATTGGCATAACATATTACACAAAACATTGTTCCACTTCCTACTTTGGTGAGTAGCGACTGGGATTGTAAAAGCTTTTAAGCAGCCTTCTCATTGCAATGACAGGTCTCTCCTCATCCAGAGCAAAAGAAGAATGAAGGAAACCAAAGATGCATGGAAAAAATTAGTCCAAGTGTCTGGTACACCATGTGATCTGCAGCCTATATGACTATGAGACCAAAAGAACTAGATGGTGCCTGGCTACCACTGTCAACCACTCAGAAGGGGATCTATATAGGAGATCCTGGATAGAGAGGGAGAACAATGTGGAATAAAACTCATTTGGAAAAAAAAGAGGGGGGGGATCAGGTTTGTTGGTCTGATACAGCCTGGTGGAACCACTGAGACTATGGTCCCTAGCTGCCCTTCAGGTCTGGAATTGAACCTACACTTGTGGTTTCCAGACAAACAAAAAACAGATACAAGAGGTAAACACACTCCTTGGAGAGAACAATCATGGGAGAAAGAAGGGCTGTTTTTGCACAGAGAGACAGCACATGGGGCAGGAGTGCATGGAGGGATGGACACAGGGAAGAGGTAACTATCAGGAAGAAGTGGGAGAGGAGCTGTTGTATTGGGGTCAATTGTAGTCAATGTCATGAGACAATGTGTATGTGAACTGCTGTATAGTAAGTGAATTTGCTCTGTAAACTTTCACCCAAATCACAATAATAATATAAAAAATAGGCTTTTTGTGATACTGAAGTTTAGTTGATATCAAGTTAAAATACTCTGCTGTAAATTTAAGGGATTAATTGTAATATTTATGATAAACACAAAGAACATGTCATAAAAAATAAGCACAGAAAGTAGAAAGAAGGAAATTAAAATGGTTCAATACAAAACATCAAGTAAATTAAAAAAAAAATCCAAACAGTACAAAAACATGAGGCACATAATGGTATAAGATACATAAAAAAAATGATTTTAAAAATAATAGAAGTAAGACTTTTTTGTTCTAGTTACCTAGTGCCATTCTGACAAGAATATACCACAAATGGAATGGCCTTAACAAACAGGAGTTTATTCTTACAATTTGGAGGCTTTAAGTCCAAGTTCAAGTGCCAAGCTCTAGGCGCTGGGTGAAAGCCCCTCAACCTTGGGGTCCAACTCTGCCTCCTGCTCCTGGCCCACCGGAGCTAGAGGCTTTTCTTCACTCAGACAGCTGCTGACTGCTGAGGTTGAAAAACTCAAAGTTGACAAGTAAAAAGGCACAGTCCCAATGTTACCAAACCACATGGCAGGCCCTTAATTCAAGTCCATTGTAAGTCCCAAGGTCAGCAGAGCATGGCAGGCTGCTCAACAAAAACACAGCTACATGCAGGGTCCAAGCGTGCCATGAGCTAGAAACCATTTCTAAGGCTTGTCCTTACACACAGGAAGCAGACCACATCCAAAAGACCTGCTTGTGGTAGATTCCACCATGGAGTTGATTGCCAGTCTCATCATGGGGAATAACTACCACCAGCTGCACAGTCACTCAACCAGACCCAGCCAAGTTGACACACAGCATAACCATCCCACCTTCCTTATCAGTAGTTACCATAAACGTAAATGGGTTACACATCTCAAACAAAAGGCAGAGAGTGTAAGAATGGATTCAAAAAGCAAAACAAAACATGATCTATCCCTATGACATGGACAAGAGACATATTTAGGTCCAAGGGCAAAAAATGAAAATGAAAGGATGGAAAAGAATAATTCATCCGAATACTCCCATAAAGAGAGCAGGTGTGACAATATTGCTATCACACAAGATAGATTTTAATATGAATCTGTTATGAGAGAGAAAGAATGACCTTATCTAAAGATAAAATGAGAAATTCGTCAAGTTATAAAAATTATACATATTGCTAACCAGAAGGCTGGCAGTTCAAACCCACCAGCTTCTCCTAGGAAGGAAGAGTGGGCAATCTACTTCCATAGTGACAATGCCTCATAAACCCAAGGAGGGGTTGCTATGAGTCAGATCCAACTCGACCGCAGTGAGTTTGGTGGTTTTTTTTTTTTTTTTGTATGCACTAATAATTG
>NW_006922532.1:507261-507969 GCF_000298275.1 Orycteropus afer afer
TTTTTTTTTTTTTTTGTATGCACTAATAATTGGAGCACCTAAATATATTAAGCAAGCATTGATAAAATTGAAGGGATCTCTACAGCAATTGTTGTTGAGGTGCCACCAAGTCGCCTCTCACTCAGTGACCCTGTGTACAACTGAATGAAACACTGCCCATTCCTGCCCCAACCTCAAAATCCTTGCTATACCCAAGCGCATTGCTACAACCACTGTATCAATCCTCTTCATTGAGGGCCTTCCCCTTTCTTGCTGACCCTCTACTTTACCAAGGATGAAATCCTTCTCCAAGGAATGGTCCCTTCTGACAACATGACCAAAGTAGGTCAGATGAAGTCTGGCTATTCTCCCATCAAAGGAGCATTCCAGCTACATTTCTTCCATGACACACTTATTAGTTCTTCTGTCAATCCACAGTATTTTCAGTATTCTTCACCAACACCACAACCCCAAAGCATCAACTCTTTTTCAGTCTTCCTTATTCATTGTCCAGCTTTCACATGTATAAAAGGCGACTGAAAATACCAGGGCTTGTGTTAGGCTCACCTTGGTCTTCAAAGAGACCTCTTTGTTCTTCAGCACTTTAAAAATGTCTTTTGCAGCTCATTCACCCAGTGCAATATGTAGTCTGATTTCTTGATTGTTGCTTCCAGGGGTGTTGATTGTGGAACCAAGTAATATGAAATCTTTTACATTTTCAATCTTTTC
>NW_006922532.1:508215-510094 GCF_000298275.1 Orycteropus afer afer
TGAACAGAAAAATTAAGTGTTCTGAAATTCCCATTATTCTCAATGTTACATAATTCAATATGCCAATTTCAGTAATGGATGGGACAGATAGAAAGAATAGGAGTAACAGCATTATAGACATCTACAGAGCACTTCACCCAACAACAGCACTATATACATTCTTTTCCAGTGCACATGGAATATTCTCCATTGCCTTTTTCCACAGATGTAGTCAATCTGATTCCTGTGCACTCCATCTGGCAAGGTCCAGGTGTATAGCTGTCATTTTTGTTGTTGAAAAAAGGTATTTGCAATTAATAAGTCGTTGGTCTTGCAAAATTCTATCATGCAAACTCCAGCATTATTTCTGTCACCAAGGCCATAGTTTCCAACTACCAGTAATTCTTTATTGTTTCCAACTTTTGCATTCCAACCACCAGTGATAATCAACACATCTTGATTGCATATTTGGTCAATTTCAGACTGTCAAAGTTGGTAAAAATCAATTTCCTCATCTTTGGCTTTTGTGGTTGGTGCATAAATTTGAATAATAATATTAACTGGTTTTCCTTGTAGGCATACGGATATTATCCTATCACTGACAGCATTGTAGTTCAGGATAGATCTTGAAACATTCTTTGTGATGGTGAATGCCATGCCATTCCTATTTCAATTTGTCATTCCCAGCATAGTAGATCATATGGTTTTCTGATTCAAAATGGCCCAAACCAGTCCATTTCAGCTCACTATTGCCTAGGATATTGATCTTTATGCATTCCATTTCATTTTTGACAACTTCTAATTTTCCTTGATTCATACTTTGTACATTCCATGTTCCAATTATTAATGGATCTTTGCAGCTGTTTCTTCCCAATTTGAGTCATGCCACATCAGCAATTGGAGGCCCCAAAAGCTATACTCCATCCACATAACTATGGTCAACTCTACTTTGAGGAGACAGCTCTTCCCCACTTGTATTTTGAGTGCCTTCTGACCTGAGGGGCTCATCATCTGGCACTATAGTGGACAATGATTCAGAGCTATTCATAAAGTTTTCTGGTAATATATCAGACAGTGTTTCACTGCTATTCATAAGGTTTTCACTGGCCAATTCTTTGAGAAGTAGATGTCCCTTCCTTCTTCCAAGCCTGTCTTGGTCTGGAAGCTTTGGTGATACCTGTCCACCATGGGTGACCTTGCTGGTATTTGAAATACTGGTGGCATAGCCTTCAGCCTCACAGCAACATGGAAGCCACCATAATATTACAAACTGACAGATGAGCCATTAGACAGATGTAAATCAAAACAACAATGAGATATCATCTCACTCCAGCTTTAATAGCAAAGTTCAACAAGACAGAAAATAACAAGTGCTGATGAGGATGTGGAGAGTTTAGGTCTCTCGCACTCTTCTGGTGGGATTGTAAAGTGATGCCACCACTACGGAAATCAATAGTGCAATTCCTTAGAAAGTTGGAAATATAAATACAACTTGATCCAGCAATCCCATTGCTAGGCATAAATCCTAAAGAAGTGAAAGGCAGGACACGAATAGATACATGCACACTTGCATTCATCACAGCACTATTCACAATAGCAAAGAGATGGAAACAACCTAAATGCCTATTAATGGAGGAATGGATAACCAAACTGTGGTACTATGGAATACTATGTAACACTAAAGAATACTGCAGAATCTGCAAAACACCAGATAACATGGATGAACTTGGAGTGCATTGTGCTGAGTGAAGTAAGTCAATCACAAGAGAAATATTGTATTAGTCCACTATTGCAAAAAGTCAATGAAAGGTTTATATTTGGAAGGGAACTTTCTTTGTTGATTACCAAGGATGGGGATTTCCCAGATAAGTTGAAAAAAAAAAAAAAATATATATATATA
>NW_006922532.1:510194-513246 GCF_000298275.1 Orycteropus afer afer
GAAGCATTGAGTTTATGCTAATGGTTGTGGAATTTTTGGAAAAAGGTAGCAATAATGTTGACACAACTTGAAAAATGTCATCAATGTCCCTGAGCTGTAAATGTGGAAGCTGTTATGTTGGCAAATGTCTTGTTGTGTATGTTTTCACCACAATAAAAGTTAAAAAAAAAGAAAGAATATTAGTAATAAATCACAGAACTTGAACAACACTATAAACTAATTAGATCTAATAAACATATATAGATCACTTCAGTCAACAACAGAACAATAAACATTTTCCTCCAGTCCATATGAATCATTCACCAGGATAGATCATATGCTAGGTCACAAAACAAATCCAAATACATTTCAAAAGTTTTAAATAATAATAATAATAAAGTTCTCCTCCAACCAGAAAGGGATGAAACTAGAAATACGTATCAGAATGAAACTGGAAAACACATAATTTTGTTGAAATTTAAGAAAACATGTTATTAAATGAATAAATGGGTCAAGGCAGAAATCAAGAAAGAAAGAAAATAATATTTAGATTCTAATGAAAATAAAAAAAACATACTAAAACTTATGGTATGCAAAAAAAGCAGTTTTCATTGGGAAATTTATAGCAACAAACATCTACATTAAAAAGGAAGAAAGATCTAAAATCAATAGCCTAAATCTTCATCTTGAAGCCTTAGAAAAAGACATGCAAACCAAGTCTAAAACAATGAGAATGAAGGAAATAACTAAGATTAGAGCAGAAATAAATGAAACAGAGAAGAAAATCGATAAAGAGTCAAGAAAACCAGAAGTTGATTCTTTAAAAGATCAATAAAATAGACAAACTTTTAGCTAGTCTGACAAAGAGAAAAAGAGAAGATTCAAATAACTCAAATAAGATATAAAAGTGGAGACATTACAGCCGACCTGACAGACATAAAAAAGATCATAACAAAATATTCTGAATAATTATACACAAACAAACTAGATAATTTAGACAAAATGATAAATTCCTAGAAACATATCTTAAGTTGACTCAAAATTAAATAGAAAATCTCAAAAGACCCATAACAAGGAAAGAGGTTGAATCCATAATAAATAAATAAATAAAAACCTTCTCTGCACTCTCCCCCCAAAAAAAGTCATGGATCATGTGGGTTCTCTCTCACACACACACTTAAAAGTAGATTTCTAGATCATGTGGATTAACTGAGGAAGTTTATCCAACATTTAAAGAACTAGCACCAATTCAGCTTAAACTCTTCAAAGAAGTAGAGGAGGAAAGAATTCTCCCTAACTCACTCCACTAGGTCAGCTTTACCCTGATACCACGTCAGACAAATACTCCATAAGAAACCTACAGAATGTAAGTGCAAAAATCCTCAACATAATACTAGCACATGAATTCCAATAGCATATTAAAAGAATTATGTAATGTGACCAAGTGGGATTTATTCCAGAAATACAAAGATTTTTCATCATTTGAAAAACAATCAATGTAATACATCACACAAATGGAACAAAGAAAAAGAGCTACATGATCATCTCAATTAATACAGAAAAACTGTCTCATAAAATCCAACACCCTTTCTTGATAAAAACATTCAATGAGCCAGGAATACAAGAAAATCCCTAAAACCAAACAAAAACAATTATGAAAAATCAGCAGCCAACATTATACTCAACAGAGAAAGACCCAGAAATTTCCCTTTAAGATGAGGAACAAGACAAAGATGCAAGCTCTTACACCTACAATGAAATATTATACCAAAAGTCCTATCCAGATCAATAAGGCAAGATAAAGAAAAGAATGGTATCTAAATTGGGAAGAAAAAAGTAAAAGTATATCAATTGACATATGATATAATCCTATATATAGAAAATCCTAAAGAATCCACAAAAAAAATCTTCTGAGGTGATGGAGGGCAGAGTATAAGGGCAACACAAAAATGAGTTGAGTTTCTTTACACCAGTAATAAGCAATCTGAAAAGAAAATTAAGGAAACAATTCTTTTACAATTGCATCTAAAAGAAAAAAATACCTAGAAATAAATTTAACCAGGGAGGTAAAAGACTTATATGGTGAAAATTATAAACAATGCTGAAAGAGATTTTTTTTTTCAATTAAATAAATGGAAAGACATTCCATGTTTATGGAATGAAAAACTTAACATTATTAAGATGCCAATATTCCCAAAAGCAGTCTATAGATTTATTGCAATCACAATCAAAATTCCAACACAATTCCTCACAGAAATGGGAAGGAAAAAAATATACAGTACTCACATTATATAAAGCTACAATATTTGGCAAATGTCCAAAGCTATTTTGAAGAACAACAAAGCAAGAAGACTCATATCTTTTCTTTCAAAACACACTATAAAGTCATACTATTCAACACATTCTGATACTGGTATGATAATAGACACACAGAGATATGAAATAGAATTGAGAATCCAGAAATACATACATACATCTACATTCAATTGTTTTTTGACAAAGGTGTTAAGTCCATGAAATGGGGGATGAATACACTCTTAATAAATTGTGCTGAGATAACTGAATATTCATATGTAAAAAAAAATGAAACTGGACTCATTCCTCACACCACACGTGGAAATTAACTGAAAATGGAGCAGGAAACCATAAAACTCTTAGAATAAATAAGAGTGTTGCTTCAAGTCCAGTTTTTAACAATGGATTCTTAGATACAACACTAAAAGCATTAGCAACAAAAAACAAAATAGATCATTAGACTTCATCAAAATTAAAAGCTTTTTTCATCAAAGGATTTTATCAACAGAGTGAAGAGGTAATGTACAAAATGGAAAAAAATGTAAATCATATAGCTGATAAAGGATTAATATCCAGAATGTATAATAATTCCTACAACCCAAGAACAAAAAGACAGAGGTTCTGGCAAGATAGCGGACTAAGCAGAAGGACTGCACAGACCCTCTTCAACAAAGAAAAGGGAAACCAATTAACAGAGACACAGAAGATAATCTTGGACCCCTGAGCCTTGAAGAGAAGGATACAGAAGTGGACTAAATCCCAACTAACAGAAGAATTT
>NW_006922532.1:514395-514904 GCF_000298275.1 Orycteropus afer afer
TCCATGGGCTTTTAGTTTTTTGATGGCTTTTCAATTGTAATTTGTGTCTAACTGGGTGGGGGACAACAACATTCTTCATAAGACACAACTACACCCAAACCTCCTGCGACTTCACTTACTGAGCGAAAGCCATTCCTCCTTCTCCACCAATGGACCAACGATAAAAAAAAAAAGCACCAAGAAGAGCCTGAACCACCCTTCAATGCTCTTCACAAACAGTTAACAGAGCTCTAAATACAACAACATCATAATGCCTCGGAAACAAACCATCAGAGTCCACACAAAGAAGCAGGATAAAGTGGTAGAAACAAGGGATCAGAATACAGACCCATAACACATCCCTGAGGAAGAAGAAGCATTGGAACTCTCTGATAAGGAATTCAAAAGATTTATCTTTAAGTGTCTTCAAAGGATTGAGAGAGAGACCGAAGAAAACACTGAAAATAGCTTACAAGAATTTTGGAAGATAATACAAGAACAAAATGACAAATTAAATGAAAAATTAGAAA
>NW_006922533.1:0-1204 GCF_000298275.1 Orycteropus afer afer
ACCTAGGTTGTATAATGGGAGCTCTGGTGGCATAGTGCCTAAAGGATTTGACTGCTAATCAGAAGGTTGGCTGTTCAAACCCACCAGCCACTCCTCAGATGGCAGGTTGGGCAATCTACTTCCATAGTGGTACTGCCTCAGAAACCCAAGGAGGGTTCACTATGAGTCGGATCCAATTCAACAGCAGTGGGAGCGTCAGAATGCCTTATGCCTTGGATGTCAACAGGCAATCTTATTGACTCTTTCATGTCTGTTGATATTCTGAACCTTGTCTTAGTGCTTTTTGAAATTAATCTATTAATTGTTGTGTTGTTGTTGGGTGTCCTTGAGTTAATTTAGACTCATAGATCCTATATGACAGACTAGAACTCTCCCAATAGAGTTTTCTTGGCTGTAATCTTTATGGGAGCAGATCACCAGGTCTTTCTACTATAGATCCTCTGGGTGAGCTTGAACCACCAACCTTTAGGTTAGCAACCCATCACCTAACAGTTGCACCACCAGGTTTAATTAATTAATTAAGATATTAATTAATATCTTAATTAATTAATTAAGATATGGAAAGGGAAAGGGGGTAGGATACCATGAATTTTCACAAATATTCTTAGACAGGGAGGAGATGAGATGATGAGAACTTCCAAAAGATTAGTGAGCAAAGTTGTGGTGTGCTATGGGGAAACAGGACAGATACATTTAGTACTTCTCCCATTTAGCATTTTCTGTCTGGTGATCTTCAAGCAATGTAAACTCTTCCAGAGGTGTGTTAAAAGATCAGGGGTGTGTGTAATTCAGGTACTAAGGATTCTGATGCTTCTCACAGTTGAGACAGGTACCTGGACTGGCATTTATGGAGAGGTAAGCCTTACAGATGGTTCTAGCAGCCCCACTGGGAAGGCAATGGGAGAATCAGTTCCCAACAGTAGAGATCAGCCAGATTCAAGGGGAAAATGTATTAATTTGATTGACTGATTGATTGTGTGTGTCTGTGTAGGGATGTCAGTAGGTAATCATTGGTAGTGGCTTTGCCAAGGCTTGTTACAGTTTCTACCTCAATCAGAACAAAAGTGACCCTCAAAGCACTACAGACCTCTGACTTGACCTTCTACCACATTGTGTGTGTGTGTGTGTGTAGGGATGTCAGTAGGCAATCATTGGTAGTGGCTTTGCCAACGCTTGTTACAATTTCCACCTCAATCAGAACAAA
>NW_006922533.1:1654-2884 GCF_000298275.1 Orycteropus afer afer
TTATTGTATCCCTAGCAATAGGACAGTACTTGTCATGCAGTAGGGGGTCAACAGATGCTTGTTGAATAGATTTTGGGCAATAAAGGCATTTGGCATGGACCTTCCCCCTTACACAGTCTTATAAGTTGTTGGATAAAAACAGCTGAGCAGTGCTACAAATGTGGTTAAGATGTCCCAGTGTGGAGTGTAGGGGAGTATCCTGCTCAAGGAAGGAATGTAAGAGGAGAGTCTACCTACACTTTTCTACCAAGCTCAGTCCCAGGCAACAGCTCCAATAATTCAGATAAATTACTTCTTTCTGAAAGGCAAAGCAGCAGCTTCTTGAGTCTGCTGCCACAAATCCATGGCTTTGTCTAGACAGTTTTCAAGAGTCAGCATCTTGCCAGGAAAATTTCTGGAGACTTAACATGCAAGGCAGATGCTTTTTAGCCTACATCTTCTTCAATGTCTGTGATGTGGAGGAAGCCAGTTTGGACAAATTGTACAGGTCATGGTCCCCAGCTTGTGAGTGGGCTCACAGAAGCTGTTGCTGAGGTAACTGCTGCCAAGGGGCAACCCTGGCAGTAGGCATACACCAGCTAGCAAACCTGGAAAAACAGCAGACTAAAAGGTCTTTAGAAACAAGTTTTTATTTGTGCTCAATGAATATGGAGCAAATTGTGAAAATCTTATATTGTCCACTTTTCTGAACATTAAGTGTCCTATCCTCAAAATGAGGGTTCAGAAAACACCTTCTGAAGGGGAAACAGGGAGACCAGGCTAAGTGCTCTGAATGAATGGCTAAAGTCAAGAACTTCAGGGCCCATTTTAAAATGTGGCCTCAAGGGAAACATTAACCCAGGAACTCAGAATCTAGTGAAAGATCTGTGTTAAGTACTGTGGCA
The DNA here is from genome assembly GCF_000298275.1 of Orycteropus afer afer. Lineage (NCBI taxonomy): Eukaryota > Metazoa > Chordata > Mammalia > Tubulidentata > Orycteropodidae > Orycteropus > Orycteropus afer. The sequence continues at coordinate 2,539 of NW_006922533.1, forward strand.
CATGGAGGAGATGGGAGGGTGTCTGAAATTGCCAGGTTATGTCATGTTACAGGACAGACACAGAGGACCAAAGTCATTACCTGGGAATAACTTTAAGCCCTTCTCAAGGATGTTACTCATTTATTGTGATGTGCAGAAAGGTGGAAGCCTTGACCGAATGAAGCATGTACAGAGTAAGGAACTACTGGACATACCAAACTGGGATCTTTTAGAACTTCGCCTGCCAAATTGCAAATATAACCTAGTCTGGGATTTCAGGAGCAGTGTGAAATCATAATTATGACTCAAGAATCAGAGAAACTGAGGCGGGGCAAGATGGCGGACTAGGCAGAAGGATTGCACAGAC
>NW_006922533.1:8931-11049 GCF_000298275.1 Orycteropus afer afer
AAAAAAAAAAAAAAAAAGAATCAGAGAAACTGTGGGGGTAGGGTCATCTGTACTCCACTGTCTGCCTAACAACTGCTTGGCCTAGAATAAATTGGGGATGATAAAAAATTAAATGAGGCTGGGGCAACTAGAACTCATGCTGTGGTTTCTATATTGAAAACTCACTGCCATTGAGTTGATTCTGACTCATAGCGACCCCCATCGGCTTTCCAAGGCAGTAAATCTTTACAGAAGAAGATCACCCAGTCTTCCTTCCACAGAGTGGCTGGTAGGTTTGAACCACCAACATTCTGGTTAGCAGTCAAATGCCTTAGGCACTATGCTACCAGAACTCCTTTTCAATATTGAAGGGTGTTTCTAAATCATCCCTTACTGAGTATTTGGCCCATTGATCTGGCTAACTCATTTTTCTATACCTGTTCTCATTAGCTATCAACAGCAGTTTACTTTGGCAGGGACAGCAATTCATATTGATTCTCCTGTACTGGGGCAACTATTTAAATTCTCCAGTACTGAGAGTTCCAGTAAGATGGCAGAATAAGCAGACAAACTACACAGACCCTCTTCAACAAAGAAAAGAGTAACAAATTGACACAGATACAGAAGATAGTCCTGGAACCCTGAGCTCTGAAAAGAAGGATATAGAAGTGGACTAAACTCTAACTAGTAGAAGAACTAGCATGAAAATACTCAACAAGGAGACAAATGCAGTTGCGGACTGTCAGTGATCCTGACGGCACAGACACTGGTGCTAGGACCTAAGAATTAACCTAAAATTTGGCCCTGCTGACCAAGGGGTGCAAGGAGGACTATACTGGTGGCCAATGACTGAAAAGGGAAACAGCAAAGAAGAAGACAAACTAAGCTTCCACCTTTCTCCACATCAGATTCTGAGTTCCTGGGTTAATGTCTTCCTTGAGGCCACATTTTAAAATGAGCCCTGAAGTTCTTGACTTTAGCCATTCTTCCAGAGCACTTGCCTGGTCTCCCTGTCTCCCCTTCAGAAGGTGTTTCATGAACCCTCATTTTGAGGACAGGACACTTATCGTTCAGAAAAGTAGACAATATAAGGTTTTCACAATCTGCTCCATATTCACTGAGCACAAATATAAACTTATTTCTAAAGACCTTTTTAGTCTGTGCAGTTTTTTCCAGGTTTGGTGGTCCAGAGAATGCAGCCAATTTGAATGTTTACAAGCAGCTCAATCATTTTGAATATTTAAAGCAACAGCATTCTCTCAGATTCCAGGGACCTGCGAATATGCTCCACTTGCTGAGGACTGAGGACTGGAAATGTGAGATATTGCCCTTGTTACTCTTATACCCCACACCCTCCTGGTGAACAGAGGTGCAGACATTCCTCACTCCCACCCACCTTCTGTTGTTGTTGTTGGTAGGTGCTGGCAAGTTGTCCCCGACTCATAGTGGCCTTACCTTCAACAAATCGAAACACTGCCCGATCCTGTGCAGCCTCACAATCTCTGTTATACCAGAGCCCATTGCTGCAGCCAATATGTCAATCCATCTCATTGAGGACCTTCCCTTTTTTTGGTCAACCCTCCACTTTATGAAGCATGATATCCTTCTCCAGAGAATGGTCCCTGTTTTGGTTACCTAGTACCACTCTGACAAGAATATACCACAATTGGGATGGCTTTGACAAACAGGAGTTTATTCTTACAATTTGGAGGCTTTAAGTCCGAGTTCAAAGTGCCAGGCTCTAGGGGTTGACTGAAAGCTCCCTCAAACTTGGCATTCAGTTCTGCCTCCTGCTCCTGGCCCACTGAAGCTAGAGGCTTTTCTTCACTCAGGCAGCTGCTGGCTGCTGAAGCTGACAAGCCCAAGGTTGACAAGTAAAAAGGCACAGTCCCTATATTGCCAAACCACATGGCAGGCCATTAATTCAAATCCATTAAAAGTCCCAAGATCAGCAGAGCATGGCAGCCTTCTGAACAACTCGGCTACATGCAGGGTTCAAGCATGCCATAAGCTAGAGACCATTCCCCAAGGCTTCTCCTTATATACAGGAAGCAGACCACACCCCTAAGGCAGCTACTCAGCTGCTCACAGTAGATTCCACCATGGATTTGATTACCAATTTCATCATGGGGAATACTA
>NW_006922533.1:11217-11872 GCF_000298275.1 Orycteropus afer afer
AAAGCAATCTATACATTCAATGCAATCCCAATCCAGATCCCATCAACATTCTTTAGGGATTTGAAAAAAACAATCACATACTTTATATGGAAAGGAAAGAGACCTCGGATAAGCAAAGCACCGTTGAAGAAGAAAAACAAAGTAGGAAGGGTTAGATAGATAGAGATAAGTTTTGATTGGGTGAAGAAAAAGGCAATGTTCCAAATGTGAGTAATCAATATAGTGGCATTGAGGAAGAGAAAGACATAGAGGGGGTACATGGGAAGTACAGACAACAAAGATGAATCCTTTTGCACATATAATATGGCATGCTCAGTGAAGGCAAACACGGGTATATGGGTGGATAGATGGGTGGACAGACTTAAATATTAGGTACCTATATGAAGTGGAGAGTGCACCCAAGAACATGTATAGGGTTGGAAGACAGTAGTCCAATAATTTTATGTGTATGATCTGAATTCCCAGGTGTATAATGGGGCTGACAAGGGGCAAGGTTTCAGTCACTGCTTGGCCACTGACAGCTACCGAGAGGGACAGAGTAGTTGAACCTTTGGGCTCGGGACCATAGTCCCAGAGGACATCAAGCTCAATTGGCATAACATACTACACAAACAACTACACATTTTATCAAATGCCTTTTCTGCATCAATTGATA
>NW_006922533.1:11972-12660 GCF_000298275.1 Orycteropus afer afer
TCAAGTCATCCTCACTTTCAACAAGCAAAGTTGTGTTGTCTGTGTATCTCAGGTAGCTAATGAGTCTTCCTCTATGTCCTTCTTCATATAGTTCATTTTCTCAGATTATTTGCTCGGCATACAGATTGAATAAGTATGGCAAAAAGATTTTAAAACTGATTTTAAACCATGCAGTATCCCCTTGTTCTGTTCAAACAACAGTCTCCTGGTCTATGTACAGATTCCTCATGAGTACAATGAAGTGTTCTCGAAATCCTATTCTTAACAATGTTATCCATAATTTGTTACAATCCACACAATCAAATGCTTTTGCAGAGTCAATGAAACACAAGTAAACATCTTTCTGGCATTCTTTGCTTTGAGCCAAGATCAATCTGACATCAGCAATGATAGCCCTCATTCCATGTCCTCTTCTTAACACTGTTTGTATTTCTGGAAGTTCTCTGTCAATATACTGCTGCAACATTTTTTAAATTATCTTCAGTATGATTTTACTTGCATGTGATATTAATAATACTGTTCTATAATTTCCACATTCTGTGAGATCACCTTTCTTTGGAATGGGTACAATATAGATCTCTTCCAGTCAGTTAATCAGGTAGCTGTCTTCCAAATCTCTTGGCATAACCGAATGAGTGCCTCCAGCATGGCATCCGTTCTTTGGAACATCTCAATGGGTATTCTGTCA
>NW_006922533.1:15028-20963 GCF_000298275.1 Orycteropus afer afer
TGGTTTCCTGCCAAACAAAAGATAGGCATATGAGTTCAACATTTACCTCAGGTAGATACACTCCTTGGAGAGAACAACCATGGGAGAAAGAAGGGCTGCTTATGCACAGGGAGACATCTCAGGGGGCAGGAGTGTATGGAGGGATGGACACAGGGAAGAGTTAACTATGGGGAGGAAGAGGGAGTTGAGCTGTTGCATTGTGGTAAACTGTGGTCAATGTCATGAGACAAAGTGCATGTGAACTGCTGTATGGAAATTGAATTTGCTCTGTAAATCTTCACCCAAATCACAATTTAAAAAAAAAATAGACTTTACAAAAAATGTGAAGAGACAAACTGTCAACTGGGAGAAAATCTTCAGAAGCCATATATCCAACAAAAATCTAATAACCAAATCTATCTAAAACTTCAACAACTCGACAAAAAAACAACCCAATCATAAAATGGGCAAAAGATTTGAATAGACATTTCACCAAAGAGGACATTCAAATGGCCACCAAACATGAAAAGATGTTCACAAGATTACATATCAAAACCATAATGAGATATCATTTCACTTCCACTAGGATAGCTAAGAAAAAAAAAAAGAAAGAAAGAAATAACAAATGGTGAGAATGTGAGGAACTAGGACCCATATCCATGGCTGGTTGGAATGCAAAATGGTACAGCTGTTTTGGAAAACAGTGTGTTGGTTCTTAAAAAAACTCAGTCGAACTACTGTATGACCCAGCAATTCCAATTCTAGGTATACACCAAAAGACTTGAAAGTAGAGACTCAAACAGAGACTTGTACACCAGTGAACACTATTCACAAAAGCCAAAAGGTGGAAAAAACCTAAATGCCCATCAATAGATAAATACATGACAAAAATAGATAAATGGATGAACAAAATGTGGTACATCCATACAATGGAATACTACTTAGCTAGTAGGAGAAATAAAGTCTTAATACATGAATGAATGGAGCTTGAAGATATTATGCTGAGTGAAATAAGTCAATCACAAAAGGACAAGTTTTGTATGACCTCACATATAAAAAGACAAGAAAAGGTGAATGTGTAGAAACCAAAGTTTATTATTGGTTACCAGGGGCAGGAGGGAGAGGGGAAAGGGGGATTAATGGTGAAAAATCATATTGATTAAGGGTAGGGTTGCACAGCTGATTTCCATAATTGCTTTCAATAAGTTGTACACCTGAAAAAAGTTGAATTGCTGAAAGTTGTGTGATAGATATTTTTATAAAAATAAAAAGTAAGCATAGCTCCTAAGGCTTCTTATGTACAACCAAAAACCTCATGGACTTTGGCTCCTTGGTTTGCAGGGTTAGGTCATGGTTTTATGAAATATCCCAGTTGTTTTAGTTATCTACTGCTGCTGTAACAGAAATACCACATGCAGATGGCTTTAACAGAAATTTATTCTCTCACAGTTTAGAAGGCTAGAAGTCTGGCTCTAGAGGAAATCTTTCTCTATGTGTGTCTCTTGGTTCAAGGAGCATCCCAGCATAGGGACCCTGGGTCCAAAGGATGAACTCCAGGCTCTTTCCTGGTTCTGCTCCCTTCTGTATCATTTTATCTCTTGTAAGATAAAAGATGTTGCAGGCTTCCCCAGGGAAAGGGCTGTGATGGGACTAAAGTTGTTACATCCCACCCTTACTCTTCTTACACCTGATTGGCTTATCAGATCAGATCACGCCATGGGATATCATTAAGTATCTGCCACATTACATCATTACATAACTGCTAAACCATGGAGAATAATGGCCCAGCCAAGTTGACACAAATTTGGGGGACACAATTTAATCCATGACACCAGTTAATTGGCCTAATAATGTGTTTAGTGCTTCTGTTCTTCTTGCTAGTTCCTTGTGTAATACATGGGGTCTCCAAAGCTTGCAAGAGCCCTCCATGGACCAATTGGTCTCTATTCACCTGGAGTAACAGAGAAAGAAGTAGTCAGGAAAAGAAGGAGGATATGGAATGTGTGGCTAATTGACTCCATGACTAACTGTCTTCTTTTCTATGGGACAAGAACTGGATGATGCCCAGCTACCATTACTGAATATTTTGATAAAAGATTCTGTGGACGAATCTTGATCAAAAGGGGAACAATATAAAACAGAAGTTCTAACTCTCAAGGACATCAGACTTTCTGGCATTATGGGGGCTGGATGATCCCCTGGAACTATTGCCCTGAAATAATCCTTAAAATTAAATCAGAAACTTCCAGCAAGATGGTAGAATAGGCAGATAAGCTACTTAGACCCTCTACAACAAAGAAACAAGAAACCAATTGAAATAGATACAGATGATAATCTTGGAACCCTGAACTTCAAAGGAAAGGATAAAGAAGTGGATTAAATACTGACTAGTAGAAGAAACTGAATGAAAACAGCAAATAAAGAGACAAACAGAGCTGTGGACTGTCAACTGGCCTGACAGTACAGCCATTTGAATATTTGCAAGTTGAGTTCAGACTGGGGCAGCAACCTGATAATCAGCTTTGCTTGCTGAGGACTGCACGGGAACCTACAGAGGTAACTGGAAACCAGAATGGTGTGATATTACCCTTGTATCTCATACTCTCCTGGTGAACAGAGGTGTGGCCATCTCACACCTTTACCTACCCTCTGGACCAGCAGGAATTCCATCTCAAATTGTGTGGCCTACATTCAGCTGCTTTCTGGGCAGACAGGAACTAGTTCGAGGACCAGGTATCCTGTTCCCAGATGCCTTTTGGGCCAACAGGAACTTTTTCTAGCACCAGGCAGCCTAAAACTAGCTGCCTTCTGGCATGGCAGCAACTTCATTTAGGAGCAAAAGCCCTGCATCCAGCTGCCTTTTGGGATGGCAGGAACTTTTTCTGGGACCATATTTCTACATGCTTTGGTAGCGTCATGCCTAAAGCACTTAAGTGCTAACCAGAAGGCTGGCGGCTCAAACCCACCAGCCACTCCTTGGAAGGAAGATGGGACAATCTACTTCCATAGTGATACTGCCTCGGAAACCCAAGGAGGGGTCGCTGTGAGTCAGGTCCGACTTGATGGCACATAACAACACAACAACAACATAAGAATGTTCATATATATAATAGAACTAACAGGGGACAAAGGTATGATAACTTCTTAGCTACAACCAAACACCTTGAGAGAGTGAGTTGCTGGGCCTACGGGCTCAGGACCATGGTCACAGGGGACATCAAGCTCAATTGGCATAACATACTACACAAAAACCATTGTTCTACATCCTACTTTGGTGAGTAGTGACTGGAGTCTTAAAAGCTTGTGTGCAGCCATCTAAGATGCAACAATTGGTCTCTCCTCATCCTGAGCAAAGGAGAATGAAGAAAATCAAAGATGTATGGAAACAATTAGCTCAAGGGGCTAGTGGACCATGCAAACCTCAGCCTACATAACCCGAGACCAGAAGAGCTAGATGATGCCCAGCTACCACTGTCAACCACTTTGGAAAGAGTTCAGAATAGGAGATCCTGGATAGAGTGGAAGAAAAATGTGGAACAAAACTAAAAAAAAAATCATTATAAATAAATAAAAGATCAGGCTAACTGGTCTGATAGAGACTATTGAAACCACCAAGACTATGGCCTCTAGTAAACCTTCACGCCTGGAATTGAACTCCCATGGCTTCTAGCCAAACAATAGACAGGCCTACAAGGTGAGCAATTACACCAGGTAAGAACACTCCTTGGTGAACCAATCACCATGGGAGATCAGAAGGGCAGCATTTGCACAGAGTGATAGCTCAGAGAGCAGTGTATAACAAAATGCATAGGAAAGAAGTAAACCAAAAAACCAAACTCACTGCCTTCGAGTGGATCCCGACTCATAGTGACCCCTTCTTGGGTTTCTGAGGTGGTATCTCTACAGTAGATTGCCTGATCTTCCTTCTGGGGAGCAGCTGGTGGGTTTGAACCACCAGCTTTCTGGTTAGCAGTCAAATGCCTTAGGTACTACACCATCAGAGCTCCCGAGAAAGAAGTACACAGGGAAAAAGTAACCACAGGGAGGAAGTAGGAAGAGAGCTGTTACACTGTGGGGCTTACAATCAACGTCATGAAACAAAATGTGTATGAATTGTTGAATAGAAAATTAATTTGCTGTGTAAACTTCCACTAAAATCACAATTTTAAAAAATTGAAAAAAAAATATTACAAATGTCTTCTCACAATCTATCATAAAAAAGAATTATCTATATAGAATCAAAGTTACAACTGCAACTTGAGATAGGAACCTTACTGTGCAGTGAGGTTATGTTAATGGGGAAAGGAACAAATCAGGAAAGTAGAGTGAGAATGGTTGCACAACTCAAAAGAATGTAATCCATGTTACTGAATTGTCCATGTAGAAATGGTGTATGCTTTGTTGTGTATATTCTCAACAATAACAACAAAATTAATTTTAAAGAACCAAACAAGAGAGGTGAGTGCCTTTGGACAGGAAGCTTCCTAGAAGAGTGGTGTGCCTCTGGGTACTTGTAAGTAGAGCAAGGCTTGCCAACCCACAGGAGCAAGAGAGCCAAGCATCTTCAAGCCAAGGCTCACTGGGGAGTGCGGTGCCTCCAGGCACTTATCAGTAGAGCTAAAGAGCTTTGTAATACTTGCTCTAGCAAGGCAGAGGCTGGGCCACCCCAAGAGGCCCGAGAGACCAAGAAGTCAAGGAATCAGGAAGCATAAACTTAAAGAGACAAAGAATACAGGAAGTGTGACCTCTGGGGTCTCAAAGGGTGGGCACATGGCCTCCTAGGCTGCTATTCATGAGTGCCAGAGGAATGGGGCCAGATTTTCTGCCTGAAGCTGAGGTGGCAGGGCTGCTGTGTTAGAATGGGTTCTCTAGAGAAACAAAACCAGTAAAGCTTACATAGAGAAAGAGAAATTTATCTTAGGAAAATGGCTCACACACTTATAGAAGCTGGCAAGTCCAAAGTTCTTGGATCAAATGTCAAGCTGGAGGTTCTTCCTGACTCACACAGCTGCAGAGGAGCTCAAGGTTGGCAGGCAGTGTACTGGCTGATGACCCCAATGAATGACGAATCCAAGATCTCCAGGCCAAATGGTGGATTGTTCACTCATGGACAGTTGTAGGCAGAATCCCGATCCACAGAAGAGTGTCTCTTTTTCCAGGATGTCCATAAATATACTGAAAACAGGCCACACCCCTAGGGAAACTCCTTTTCAACAGATTGGCTGCTCAAAACATATACATCTGATCCCATCATTCAAACAACCCACATCACAATTGCTCAAACCTCACAGAATTGAGGTCCAGCCAAGTTGACACACAGCTCCAACTATCACAGCTGCCAAGCCCAAGGAGCAGAAGAATGGGGCCTTCTGGGGCTGAGGGAGTGAGATTGCCATTCAGTTGGACTAGGAGAATGGGGCGATCCAATTCCGAGGGAGCAGAGATGCCATCCCAATTGGCTTGGAAGGCAGAGATGAAGCCCAGGGCCAAAGGGTCTCCATCTGGAATGCAGAGAGTGTGGCCAACACCCAGAGTTTGGAAGGCAGGGCTACTGCCTAGATGGTCTCAGAGAACAGAAGATTATTTTCAAGCCTTGAGAGCTAAATTAAGTTATTCTGCTGGGTTTGGGATTTGCTTGGTGCCCATTATCCCTGCTTTCCCTCCAATTTCTCCCATTTGTAAGGGAAATGTGTACCTTGTGCCTGTTCCACCATTGTGCTTTGGAAGCATAGAACTTGTTCTCTAGATTTCACAGATTCACAGATGGGGAGGAATTTTGGCCCAGGCTGGAATTTGGACTTGAAGTTGATTTAAGACTTTGGGATGATATGATGGAGTGAAAGTGTTCTGCACGTGGCAAGGACATGAATTTTGGGGGATCAAGGATGGAATGTCATAGATGGAATTGTGTCCTCCAAAAATATCTGTCAGCTTGGCTCAGCCAAGATTCTTAGTG
>NW_006922533.1:22791-24192 GCF_000298275.1 Orycteropus afer afer
GAGGCTTTAAGTCCAAGTTCAAAGTGCCAGGCTCTAGGGGTTGGGTAAAACCCCCTCAACCTTGGGGTCCAGCTCTGCCTCCTGCTCCTGGCCACTAGAGATAGAGACGTTTCTTCACTTGGACAGCTGCTGGCTGCTGAGACTGACAAGCCCAAGATTGACAAGTAAAAAGGCACAGTCCCAATGATAACCAAACCACACAGAAGGCCATTAATTCAAGTTCATTGTTAAGTCTCAAGGTCGGCAGAACAGGGCAGGCTGCTGAACAACAACACGGCTACATGCAGGGTCCAAGCATGCCATATGCTCCAGACCATTCCCAAAGCTGCTGCTTATATACAGGAAGCACACCACATACTCAAAGGCAGCTATTCAGCTGCTCACACTAGATTCCACCATGGAGTTGATTGCCAGTCTCATCATGGGGAATACTACATCCAGCTGCCCAGTCACTCAACCAGGCCTAGCCAAGTTGACATAAAAACGTAACAACCACAGATAATAAACCAACAAAGGAGATAAAATGGAATAATCAAAAAATACTTGATTAATCCAAAACAAGGCAGATAAAACAGAAAAGGGGAAAAAAGAACAGATGGGATAAATAGAAAATAAAGTGACAGACTCAAATTTCATTATATCAATTATTACATTAGTGACAGTGGCCACAGTATGACCAACTGATGATTTGTTAAGATGATCTCTATAGAAGCACGAAAAGTAATTGATAAAATCTATTTTATGATAAAACTCTCAGAAAAGTTGTTGTTGTGTGCTGTCGAGTCGGACCCGACTCATAGCAACCCCTCCTTGGGTTTCCAAGGCAGTATCACTACAGAAATAGATTGCCCAACCTTCCTTCCGAGTCAGGAAAATAGGAACAGAAAGTAATTATGGGTTGAACTGTCACCCCCCAAAATATGTGCTGTAAATCCTAACCCCTATATCTATGGTTACAATCCCATTTGGAAATGGGTTTATTGTTATGTTAATGAAACAATATTAGTGTATGGTGTGTCTTAAATCAATATTTTCAGATATATATTTTAAAAAATTATATAAGCAAATGAGCAAGCAGAGACAGGGGAAGAGAGGTACTCAGCCATGTGAAAATCACTGAGGATCAGAAGCTCAAAAGAGACAAGGAACTTCCTCCACAGCTCACAAAGAAAGAAAGCCTTCCCCCTAGAACTAGCACCCCAATTCTGGTGGCACACTGGTTAAAGAATTCGATTGCTAACCAGAAGATGTGCTATTTGGACCCACCAGCTGTTTTGAGGGAGAAAGATGAGACAGTCTGCTTCCACAAAGATTTACAGCCTTGGAAACCTTATGGGTCAGTTCTACTCTGTCGAAGAGGATCGCTATGATGGCAGTGGGTTTGGTGTAAACTGTGAGAGA
>NW_006922533.1:36721-37684 GCF_000298275.1 Orycteropus afer afer
CAAAAGAAAATCACCAAGACATATCATCATCAAACTCATCAAAACCAAAGACAAAGAAAGAATCCTGAAAGCAGCATGAGAAAAACAAAAAGTTATGTACAAAGAACAATCTGTAAAAATAAGCTCTGATTTCTCAGCAGAAACTATGCAAGCAAGAAAGAAGGCAATGGGATGGTATATATAAAACCTTGAAAGAGAAAAATTTCCATCCAAAAATTATATACCTGGCAAAATTAGCCCTGAAATATGATAGTGAAATTAGGAGATCTCCAGATAAACAGAAAGTAGGGGAATTTGTTAAAACCAGACCAAACTTACAAAAGATACTAAAGGGAGACCTTTGAACAGAGAACCAAAAATAATGAACAACTGACCATTAATACACAAGATGACATAACCCAGAAAACATGTTGTTGTTGTTGTTGTTGTTGTTGTTGTTATTTGCCATCAAGTCGGACCTGACTCATAGTGAACCCTCCTTGTGTTTTTGAGGCATACTCACCATGGAAACATAGCTATAGTCATATCCAAAGGAAAATAAGTTTACAAAACTGTAAACAGGGAACCAGAGACATCAATTGACAAATGAGGACAGCTACAAACCAAAAAGAGGGAGAATACTGTGTAGTTACAGAACTTCCAAATGGTGAGGAAGTCAAGAGAGCTGCAAGATAGAATGGACTGTTCTAAACTCGAGGAGAAAATTCTAAATCACAGGGTAACTTCAAAGAAAAACGATAAACCTTCACATCACAATAAAAAAGAGGACAAGTACAAATATGAGCAAATACTAAAACAACAGCAACAAAGGAAATCATAACATGATTCATAAACATAATGAGCTCAGCACAGAAAACAATACAAAGAAACCAGGGAAACCATGAAAAAACTCGTAACAAAATGACAGCAACCAATTCATACTTGTCAATAATTACACTGAATGTTAATGGATTAAATGCACCA
>NW_006922533.1:41713-42255 GCF_000298275.1 Orycteropus afer afer
AACTAGATGAATGGGACCTTCTAAAAATTAAATTTTTACATGCTTCAAAAGACTTCTCTAAAAGAGTAAAAAGAGAACCTACAGATAAATATTTGGCAATGACATATTTGACAAGGGACTTATCTCTAGAATTTAATAAAAAACTCCAACATCTCAACACCAAAAAGACAAACAATCCAATTCAAAAATGGGCAGACAAGAATAGACATTTCACCAAAGAGGATATTCAGGCAGCCAACAAACACATGAAGAAATGTTCCCGATCATCAGCCATTAGAGAAATGCAAATCAAAACAATGAGATACCATCTTGCCCCAGCACTAATAGCAAAGTTCAACAGGACAGAAAATAACAAATGCTGATGAGGATTTGGAGAGATTGGGACTCTCATACACTGCTGGTAGAACTGTAAAATGATACAACCACTGTGGAAAGCGGTATGGCAATTCCTTAAAGTGTTGGAATTAGAAATACCATTTGACCCAGCAATCTCATTACTAGGTATATATCCTAAAGAAGTGAGAGCCAGGACAAGAACAGAT
>NW_006922533.1:43675-47949 GCF_000298275.1 Orycteropus afer afer
GGGATGATGTAAAAGCAATTACAGCTAAAGCTCTGAATTCCTTGTTGCTTTTGTTTCAGGCCATTAAACAGGAAAAATTTGAGGATTGTGACAATAAAATACCCTTTTTGAGGACAGTTAACTAGAACAACTAGAGAAATTCTACCCACCACAAACACACATTTTTACCTTACAGCCAAAGTTCTGGAACTAAAACAGGGGCCCAGTAATTAGTTGCCGCCTTTGTAAATTAAAGCTAACATAGCCCTCTTCCGAGTAGAAGCCTCCTTTCCTCTTGCCTCCTATCACCAGGTCAAGATATTCTCTAGGGGTCTGCTCTGGATCAAGAGCGAAAACAGGACTGCTAGGCTTCTTGCTCCAGAAGTTGTTTAGAGATGTGGCACTCCACATTCCATAGTATCTGGTCAGGGGACAGGTTTCATAGCATCTAAATTCAAGAGTAAACCAATGATCTAAGAAGCAGATAATTCTTACCGTGCCTTGTACCCCAAGCAGGGAGGTGGGGCTGAAAAACAGCTTAGCACACCATTTATTACTTCATTTTACCAATGATTTGAAACGGTTTTTATTATGTACTAAATTCTGGTGAATAGTGAGTTTGTTTCTAGCGTAGCTTCCGGTCCATTCATCTTTTGGCATTGTTCCTGTACCAGACGGAAAAATTATTTTCCAATCTTCCTGGAGGCGAGTTTTAGATACTGTATAAAACTGGGAACAGTCTGGGGGAATGCAATGGGTCACACAAGTCAATCTTCATCAGAGTTGCTGGGGCCCGTGTACTGGCAGACAGCATCATAGTGAAGCTCCAGCAACTGATTCTCTCTCCGCAGCTGCACCAAAGCTCGGCTCCGCTCTGTGTCCCGGCCCAGTAGACGTCCTACCTGGAGGAGGAGTTGGGTGGAGTCAGCAAAACTAACCCAGATCCCAGGATAGGCCCTGCATGACTACCAACACTCCGTTCCCAGGTCTAGGACTCACCCTTCCAGCCTGTGGTCCCAGCACCACCATCACACGGCTACCCTCTACCTTGGGAATCAGGGTCTCCAGCATGTCTTCCCTCACGCCTGCAGATGAGGGAAAGGGGAGTGATGCCTGCAGCAAGGGCCAGCCCAACCAGGGTCCTGTCAGATGGCCTTTGCTGTATTCCCTGGAGCCACCCCACACCCTGTTGACAGATGGAATCCCACCATACACGTCACAGGTGAGGAAACCTAAGGAGCAGTGTATAGAAATAACTGGAATAGAGAGAACGTTTTACATACAATGATGATAATGTTAGTGGTGGTGGTGGTGATAGCAGACACCATTTATTGTAAGCATGTGTAAACTTTACCCTGCACTGAGAGCTCAATGGACACTCCTACAAGATATCATTTCCTTGCTAATTTTACAGATGGGAAAAGTGAGGCTCACATAATCATCACTAGGGAAGTTTCTAATGTTCTATAAGAGGACACTGGCCCTTGCAAAAACCCTCAACTATGCCCAACCCCACAGGCTTTGCCTGGGCTGTGCTCCTGGTGTAAGAGACCCTTCTCAAGGACAACCTTCACAATGGTAACTATCCAGCTGCCATCCCTCAGACTCACCTTCTAAGATCTGGCCTTCCTCTGTCCGACACACACAAATATCTGAGCTCAGGACATCTTCAACTGTCATCTGGGGAGAGAGGTCAGGGGTATGTGAGAATGTCAGATAGTTAAGGAGGCCCAGTTCTGGGAGAGGAAGGGAATCCAGGCTGTGGGGTTCCCACCTTGGTGTTGTAATACTGGCCACCTTTGTGCAGCTTGTCCACAAACCGTACACGCAAGTCTCTGCGCAACCAGTGCTGACTCCTGGGGGCTGCTTTCTCACTCTTGGCTGTGGGTCCATCCTGTCTGTGGAGAGATCAACACCAGGCTTAGCTCTTCATCAGACATATATTCCAGTTGCCCTGCCCTTGCTTGTGCTATAAAACCCAACCACAATGCCATTCCTAGTTCCTTCCACGTGCTGTCTTGCCCTGGGAGCATTCCTAGACTGCTTAAGCCTATCTACACCCCTGTCCTTTCCTCCATCCCAGATGCCCATGGCCCCACCGGTCTGGAGGGTGCTTCCTCTTCCTCTCCGAGTTCTCCTGGTGAACATGGAGGTCCTGATCCTGGAGCGCCTTCCATGATGAGGCCGTTCCGTTCTGTTGCTCTGAGGAAGTTTTGCTCCCCTGGCCTGTTCAAGGGGTATAAGGAAAAAGAGGAAAGAGCCTTAGTGTCTCCCTACCCTTTTCTTCCAAAACCACAACTCACTCTAGGGTCATCTCCCATCTGCCAAAGCGTCCCTTTTCTCACCATACCTTTGCCATGTCTACTAGAATGCCTCTCTCCTTCCTCTCATTCTTTTCTGCCTCCTTCAGGAAGCCTTTCACAACCACCCCAGCCCAGACTGACAGTGCTTACCTGGGTCATCTGCATAGTGAGGTCCTAAACAGCTCTGTCTGCACCTATCTCTCATCTGCCTACAATACACCTTGCCCTGGGCTATTCCACCTTCCTAAAATACCTTTCTCCTTCTTCTTTATAACATAATCCTAGGGCCTCTCACTCCTTAGCAAAAGAAAGGCTTATCACCCCAAATAGACAAAGACCCAAAGACCTATTGAAGGTAGGAATGGATTTCCTTATGTTTTTCCTCTTCAGAATGAGGCTAAAGAGTCCAGGAATACTAGATCAATCTTCCTTCAAACTCAATAAACCACTTATGTTCATTCTCACCTCCTAAGCTTTGATCAGAAGTCATACTGCCAGGCAGAACACTGACCCTCTGCAGATTTACAACCCATCCCATAAGAGAGACCCTACCATCCCCTGAAATGTTTCCAACTTCTCCAGCTACGTAAGAGGCTCACTCACCGAGCTCTGAGGGATTCCTGTCAAACTCCTGCTGGGACACAGGCCGAAGGTAGTACTCACTAACAGTCACCACACGGTTCCCCACTGCCAGACGAACCATGGCCCGAACGTTGTCAGGATCAAGACCTTCCACCTAAATAAAATGTTTTGAGGAAGTTAGGCATGGTGGAGTAAACTCCACCCACATTTCTAAGACCAAGCTACTGCCCTTTTACCTCTAGTAGGTCTGGCCTGATTCTCCTGTAACCGCACAAGGCTATGACTATCCTGAGGACTACAACCAGGCCTGGTCCCTGTGTCTCCCTTACCAGACTGTGAACCCTGAGAGGTGAGACTGGGCCTACTCTCTGTGTCTCCCCCCACCAGACTGTGATCCCTCAGGGTCGGGATCAGGCCTGGTCCTCGTGTCTCCCTCATCACGTCCATATCAATACTCTTTGCTGTCCAATCTTGAGCTCCAGGAAGATCTTGGTTTCTTACCTTCCCATAGATGCCTCGGTGGGGGCCAGACAAGACCACCACAGCTCCTCCAGGCACCAGTCCTTGCGGTTGGTCTTTCTCCTTCTCTTGCTCCTCATCTGGCTTTGGCAGATGGTGGGGGCCAAGGGGGGCCAGGGCCTTGGCATCGGTCAAGCTGGCACCCAGCCCTAATCCCTTGGGCCTCAATGAGTTGACACGGGGCTTCACAACTCTTCAGGGAAGAATATAGGCTTGCTGGAGAATGCAACAGCTTTCAATGCCCATTCCCTCTCCCCAAATCTCACCTCATCAATATGTTAAGGAATACTCTTTCTGATACCATATTTTGACCCATAAAAATGGTAATTTAATATGGTTCGACCTAATAGTAACTGTGTATACCATCTATTACACAGTATCTACAGTGGGATATGAGGCAGATACCTATAAACAAACACATTAATATTTCTGCAGGGGAAATCATACGTATGTATATTCATACCAAGAAGGAAAAACAAACTATAAAAGCAGACTCAATGTTAATTCAGGTCATGTTTGGCTGCCCAATGACTTATGAAAAAAAATGTATGAGTTTCATAATCCTTTGGAGTTTGGAATTGTGGATAAGGATTTATAAGTCCATGTAATAATAGCAAATGCTTGTCTACGCTTATTCTGAGCCAGAGCCCACTTTAAGTGCTTTATATGAGTAATTTCATTTAACCCTCACAACAGACCTATGAAGCCAAGACTGTTATTATCTTCATTTTTTAGATTAGGAGACTGATGCCTAGAGAGGCAAACTTTACATAAATGGGTTCCTATTATGGAGTGTCAAAGAATAAACAGGAAGTGGAAACAGTAGTTGATGAGGCTACTAAATGCATTCAGCTGATAATGTACCTGGATGGTTAGCTGTGGGCTGGCAGT
>NW_006922533.1:48049-51881 GCF_000298275.1 Orycteropus afer afer
CACTTATGTTCATTCTCACCTCCTAAGCTTTGATCAGAAGTCATACTGCCAGGCAGAACACTGACCCTTTGCAGATTTACAACCCATCCTATAAGAGAGACCCTACCATCCCCTGAAATGTTTCCAACTTCTCCAGCTATGTAAGAGGCTCACTCACCGAGCTCTGAGGGGTTCCTGTCAAACTCCTGCTGGGAGACAGGCCGAAGGTAGTACTCACTAACGGTTACCACTGCCACACTAACCATGGCCCGAACGTTGTCAGGATCAAGGCCTTCCACCTAAATAAAGTGTTTTGGGGAAGAAGTTAGGCATGGTGGAGTAAACTCCACCCACATTCTAAGACCAAGCTACTGCCCTTTTACCTCTAGTAGTTCTGGCCTGATTCTCCTGTAACCGCACAAGGCTATGACTACCCTGAGGACTACAACCAGGCCTGGTTCCTGTGTTTCTCTTACCAGACTGTGAACCCTGAGAGGTGAGACTGGGCCTAGTCTCTGTGTCTCCCCCCACCAGAATGTGAACCCTCAGGGTCGGGACCAGGCCTGGTCTTCGTGTCTCCCTCATCACGTTCATATCAATACTCTTTGCTGTCCGATCTTGAGCTCCAGGAAGATCTTGGTTTCTTACCTTCCCAAAGATGCCTCGGTGGGGGCCAGACAAGACCACCACAGCTCCTCCAGGCACCAGTCCTTGCAGTTGGTCTTTCTCCTTCTCTTGCTTCTCATCTGGCTTTGGCAGATGGTGGGGGCCGGGGGGGCCAGGGCCTTGGCATCGGTCAAATTTGCACCCAGCCCTAATCCTTTGGGCCTCAATGAGTTGGCACAGGGCTTCACAACTCTACAGGGAAGAATATAGGCTTGCTGGAGAATGCAACAACCTTCAGTGCCCATTCCCTCTCCCCAAATCTCACACCTCATCAATATGTTAAGGAATACTCTTTCTGATCCCATATTTTGACCCATAAAAATGGTAATTTAATATGGTTCAACCTAATAATATCTGTGTATACCATCTATTACATGGTATCTACAGTGGGATATCAGGCAGATCCCTGTAAACAAACACATTAATATTTCTGCAGGGGAAATCATACGAATATTCATAACAAGAAGGAAAAACAAACTATAAAAGCAGACTCAATATTAATTCAGGTCATGTTTGGCTGCCCAATGACTTATGAAAAAAGAAGTATGCGTTTCATAATCCTTTGGAGTTTGGAATTGTGGATAAGGATTTGTAAGTCCATGTAATAACAGCAAATGCTTGTTTACGCTTATTCTGCGCCAGGGCCCACTATAAGTGCTTTATATGAGTAATTTCATTTAACCCTCACAACAGACCCATGAAGTCTAGACTGTTATTATCTTCATTTTTTAGATTAGGAGACTGATGCCTAGAGAGGCAAACTTTACATAAATGGGTTCCAATTATGGAGTGTCAAAGAATAAACAGGAAGTGGAAACAGTAGTTGACAAGGCTACTGAATGCATTCGGCTGATAATGTACCTGGATGGTTAGCTGTGGGCTGGCAGTGACCACAAGGCACTGCCCCACCTGTCTGTCCTGTCGCCTCACCCCAGCACTCACTGATTAAAGGTACGGCCGATGCCCTCACCAGGTTTCCAGCCCATGCCCCGCAGCATGGCCAGCCCATAGGCCTCCACAGGTACTGCCTCATAATCTGTCTCCTCTGGCACCTAGTGGTTCAGGAAAAGGGATGGAAGTTAGGTTTTGCTTATGGTGGTCCCTCTGAAGTGCAACTTCTATCACCCTCTATTTCCAGTCACCCCAAGGGTCAGTTTTGACTTCCTCCAGCCATCCCTTGCTTCACTCCTCCATGTTCAGTCACCCAACAAATATTTACGAAACTGTACCTGGTACTGTTTTAGGTGCTGGGGATAAAACAGTAAGCAATACAGACAAAAGCCCTTGTCCTCATGAGGCTTATGTTCTAGCTGTTGAGACACACAATAAATAAAATACATAACACATGACATACAAGGTAGTGATGAGTTATATGAAGAAAAATTAAGCAAGTAAAGGGTATGCAAAAAGATGGAGAAGGGAGTGCCACTAAGCAGCTGACATTTAAGCATAGACGAGAAGGAGATGAGGGAGGAAACCATGAGGATATAAGAAGGAAGAGGGCGCCAAGCAAAAAAAAAAAAAAAATACTATGTAAGAAGAAAGGCCCTGAAAAGAGGACAAGCCTTGGTGTGTGTTAAGAGTCTCATGAAATCAATATGACGGGCAATGTACCAAAAGTGAATGATCAACACAGTGGCACTGAGGAAGAGGAGGACAGAGAGAGGTACACAGGACGTACAGACAACAAGGATGAACTTTTTTACATGCATAGTACTGCATTGTCAGTGATGGCAAGCACTGATCTACACAAAGAAAATCAATATGACTGCAACAGAGATGAACAGGTAAGAGGAGGGCAGAAGGAGCAGTCAGAGACTAATCAGGAGCACTGGGCAGGAGCCAGGGGACCTTGAGTCAGATGGAAGCCACAAGCAGGTTTTGAGAAGGGGAACCATGAAGAAATTACTACAATCATCCAGATGAAAGACTGTGGGCGGCTCTCAGATCAGGGTGATAAGGTTGTGGTGATAGCGAGATGTGGTCATATTCTACATGTATTTTGAAAAGGGAGATGAGAGGATTTTGCTGGTGGATTGTATATGGGGTATGAAATGAAATGGGGAGTCAAGGATGACTCTAGGATGACTGAGCAAGAAAAAGGATGAAGTTGTGAACAATTGAGAGGTGGAAGGCTGTGGAAGGTGATTTGCAGGAGGGAAAATTAGAGAAATTAGGCCAAAGCTGGTATGGGATGATAGACCGGCGAGGCTATGGCCTTTATTCACCCTTCAGGCTTGGAACTGAATCCACTCAAGTGGCTCAACTTTCAACCAAATAATAGACAGGCCTACGAGGTGAACAATAACAACAGGGAGGTACATACTCCTTAGAAGAATAACCATATGAGATCAAAGGGGAAGAATTTGCACAGGGATAAAGTTCAGAAGGCAGGAGTGGATAGGAAAAGAGGGCAATTATTGTTTTTAAGATGAAAGAAACTGGAGAACATCTGTAGGCTGATGAGAATAGTTCAGCAGGAAGGGTAGTCTAGGGCTGTAAGAAAACTAGGCCTCCAAGAGGCATTGAAAAAAAAAATTGTAAACGAAGAAGTGAAAAGTGAGGCTCATGGGAATGAAAGACTGACTTGGTTACTTCTCTCTCCTGTTATCACCTCCCACCATCACTCCCCTCAAATGGACTGATGGGACACACTACACCAATTTTCTAACACCCTGCCTTTGGCCATACCACTGCTCCTACTAGGAGAACTCACTCTGCTCTTCCCTCTCTCACCTATCTATCCTTCCAGGCCTCATTCCTACTACTCTGATCTGAGTATCCATCATCTTTCACCTGGACTATTGCAATAATCACCTCTTCACTGCTCCCCTTGCTTCTACCTTCGCATACTAGTTTCTTCTGCTCACAGCAGCCAGAGGGTATCTATCAAATCATAAGTCAGGTCACCTTCCTCCTCTGCTAAAAGCCCTCCCGTTAACTCCCATCTCACACAGAGTAAAAATGCAAGGCACTGCGTGTTCTAGCCTCTACCACCTTTCTGATCTCATCTATTACTCTCCCCTCCTTCATTTCATTCCCGCTACACCAGGTTTCCTTGGTGTTTCTCAAACATTCTAGGCAGAGGCTACCTCAGCTCAGGGCCTTCATTTTTCCTGCTCCTTTTTCTCTCCATCTTACTCAGTTAGCCCAAGAATCCATTTACTTTTTCCACACACCAGTATTT
>NW_006922533.1:52451-53881 GCF_000298275.1 Orycteropus afer afer
TTCCTTGGGGGCTTCTGAGGGCTTCACACTGATGCCAACATACAGGGGTGAGGTTGACAGAGTTAACGGTCTATGGGTTCTGAGCCACATCCCTTTATCCAGAGAAAATACAAAAGCCAAACTCAACCCCTTGCTCCATGCCCTGTTCTCATCTGGCTCTCCTGTTATATCTCTGATGGTGTTATCTCTGGATTCTTTCTCCTTCCTCAACTCTTAAATGATTCCTTCAAGGAATCAATTTTGGATATTCCGTTCATTCCAAGACCCACTTCCGTGAATTCCACAGTGATTTGCTAATCACAGTCTCCAGCTCAGACTCTCGACCCAGCTCTAGGCTCCAGAGCAGCCTCCTTGGCGGTAGACTATATCCTGGAAGCCCTTCCCTCAGGTCCTCAGACTCCCCTTTCTGTATTAAGCCGATGAGAGCCTTCTTCAACTTGAATCTGCTGCTCTCCCCCAGTGCCCATATCGGAGTAGCCCCCATCGCTTCAATTGAGACAGTAGAGGTCCTGTCATCCTCCCCTCCTTTTCCTCTCTTAGAACGCACACACCTTAGCGTTTCCAAGTCCTAAAGACACTCCTTCTCAGTAATGCATCCTCTCTTCTCAATCCCCACAGCTGTCAAGCCCAATTTTCCCAACCCTCCTACAAGCTCCCGCCTTCGCGCCTCCGCGAATTTCCTCAAGCTGTTATTCAGCCTTTCTAGGTCACCTTCACTATGACAACCAACTCAGACGCCCCCTCCCTCTTGAGCCCACCACACTGATTTCTGGAGGGTGAGGTACCCAGCGCTTCACCTTTGCAGCTCCCTCCCTTCCACAGTCTTCAAGAAATCCTTCTCCAGGGCGGCCCTCGCGCTGTCTCTCAGGTCCACCAGCCGCCTCCGGAGGGACGTGCGACAGAATCCGAAAGAAACTGGGGCAGTAGAGACTGTCCCCGACCGCGAAACGCTATCTTCAGCCTCCGCCATCTTGCCCGTCTTCGCAGGCCAGTGCGCTGTTTGCCGGGAAGTTTAGTTTGGGCTGGTTCCCCAAGTGCAGGCGGACGAGCACAAGAACTACTTTACCCATGAAACACCGTGGCCTTGGCGAAGGCGGATATGAGGGCCATAGGAAATGATTATTGCTCTTTTAAAATAAATGGGAACGCGTCGGGCCAAGCATTCCGGGAAATGTAGTTCTCCACGGGCTAGGCGCTGGATCTAAAAACCTAAAGGAAACCAAACGCACTGCCATCTAGTTGATTCCTACTCAAATGATCCCCATAGGGATTCCAAGGCTATAAATTTTTAGGAAAACAGACTGCCTCATTTGAATCCTGCAGAGAGGCTAGTGGGTTCAAACCACTGACCTTTTGGTTAGCAGCCAAATGCCATAACCACTGCACCACTAGAGCCCCTTATAGGCGCTGGAAGGTCGATTCTGATGTGG
>NW_006922533.1:54544-55158 GCF_000298275.1 Orycteropus afer afer
TGAGGTGGGGGTAGTCAGGACTCCTAGTGGTTTTTCCAGTAACTAAAGCACTAAAGCGTGATGTAAATGCTAAGGCATATTGCAAAATGGCTACACACTTAAAAATGGTTACATACAGGGTAGTTATATAGAAACATGGTCTCACAGTGGAAAGTGTAGATAAAATAAATCATTACAAAAAATATCACTGTAAATAGTAGTACTAACAGGGGGCAAAGCTATGAAAACTTCTTAGCCATAATGAAACATCTCCAGGGAGTGGGTGGCTGAGCCTAGGGTCTCAGGACTATAATCACGTGTGCGTGGGGCAGGGATGGGGGACATCAAGGTCAATTGGCATAGACAGCATAGTCCACAAAGACATTGTTCTACATCCTACTTAGGTGAGTAGCAACTAGGGTCTTAAAAACTTTTGAGCAGCCATCTAAGGTGTAACTATTGATCTCTCCTCATCAAGAGCAAAGAGTTAAGAAATCAAAGACGCATAGAAAGAATTAGTCCAAGGAACCAGTGGACAACGTGAACCTCAGCCTCCATGACCCTGAGACCAGAACCAAATGGTGCCTAACTACCACTGGCAACTACTCAGAAAGGGATCAGAATAGGAGATCCTG
>NW_006922533.1:55258-57149 GCF_000298275.1 Orycteropus afer afer
GTGAACCTCAGCCTCCATGACCCTGAGACCAGAACCAAATGGTGCCTAACTACCACTGGCAACTACTCAGAAAGGGATCAGAATAGGAGATCCTGGATAGGCTGGGAGAAAAATGTGGAATAAATCTCAAAATAATAAAATGACTAGGCTTACTGGTCTGATAGATTGGCAAGACTATGGCCCTTATTCACCCTTCAGGCTTGGAACTGAATTCTCTCAAGTGGCTCAACTTTCAGCCAATAATAGACAGGTCCATGAGGTGAACAATAACAACAGGGAAGTACATACTCCTTAGAAGAATAACCTTAAGAGATCAAAGGGGCAGAATATGCACAGGGACAGGGATAAAGCTCAGACAGCAGGAATGCATAGGAAAGGAGGACAAAGGGAAATAAATGGCAACCACAGGGAGGAAATGGGAAGAGTGCTGTTACATTGTGGGGATTTCAATCAATGTCATGAAACAGAACGTGTATGAACTGTTGAATGGAAAACAAATTTATTTTATAAATCTTCACTCAAATTACCATAAAAAGTTTAAAAAATATAGAAAAAGACCAGGCTTACTGGTCTGATAAAGACTGGTGGAATCCCTGAAACTACAGCTCTTAGACATCTTTCAAGCTGGGAATGGACCTTAACCCCTATGACTGAACTGTCAGCAAAACAACAGACAGGTCTTTAAGGTGACAGTAATATCAGGAAAGTGTGCACTTATTAGAACAACCAAGTATTATGAAAAAATGCAAATAAAAGATTAAAAAGAAAAGAATCACCAATTACAATAGCATCAAAAATAAAATAATTAAGAATAAACCTAACCAAGGATGTGAAGGATGTATGCAATGAAAATTATAAAACACTGCTGAAGGAGATTAAAGAAGACTTGAATGAATGGAAAGATATTCTGTGTTCTGTGGTTGTAAGACTTAATATTGTTAAGATGTGAATACTACTCAAAGCAATGCATAGATTCAATGCAATCCCAAACAACATTCCAACAGACTTCTTTACAGAAATGGAAAAACCAATCCTCAACTTTAAGCAAAATGGCAAGTTGTTGTTGTTATGTGCACTTGAGTCATATCTGATTCATACTGACCTTATGTACAACAGAACAAAACACTGCCTGGTCCTGTGCCAGCCTCATTATCCATCCTATACCTGAGCCCATCACTACAGCCACCATGTAAATCCATCTTGTTGAGGGCCTTCCCCTCTTTTGTTGACCCTCCACTTTACCAAGCATGATATCCTTCTCCAGAGAAGGGTCCCTTCTGACAACATGAGCAAAGTAGGTGAGACGAAGTCTGGCCATGTTCATTTCCAAGGAGCATTCTGGCTGCACTTCTTCCAGGACAAATTTGTTAGTTCTTTTAGCAGTCCATGGTTCTTTCAGCATCTTCGCCAACACCACAACTCAAAAGCATCAACTCTTCTTCAGTCTTCCTTATTCATTGTCCAGCTCCCATATGCATATGAGATGATTGAAAATACCATGGCTGAGTTAGGGCCACTGTGGTAGTTATGTTTGTGTGTCAATGTGGCTGGGCCTGGTTGAGTGGCTGGGCAGCTGGTGGTAGATATTCCCCATGATGAGGCTGGCAATCAACTCCATAGTGGAATCTACCATAAGCTGCTGAGTAGCTGCTTTGGGTATGTGGTCTGCTTCCCATATATAAGAAGCAGCTTTGGGAATGGTCTCTAGCTTATGGCATTCTTGAACCCTGCATGTAGCTGTGTTGTTGTTCAGCAGTCTACCATGCTCTGCCAACCTTAGGACTTACAATGGACTTGGATTAATGGCCTGCTGTGTGGTTTGGTAACATCTGGACTGTGCCTTTTTACTTGTCAACCTTGGACTTGGCAGCCTCAGCAGCCAACAGCAGTC
>NW_006922533.1:76002-77459 GCF_000298275.1 Orycteropus afer afer
GCACATATATTAATTAGGTGCTCAGTGAATACCATGTTGGTGATGAATACTGAAAGTACCATGGACTGCCTGAAGAACAAATAAATCTCCTGGAAGAAGTTCAGACAAAATGCTCCTTAGAAGTGAGAATGGCCAGACTTTGTCTCACCTACTTTGGTCATGTTTCAGAAGGGATCATTCCCTGGAGAAGGATATCATGCTTAGTAAACGGCAGGATCAATGAAAAAAGGGAAGAGCCTCAAGAAGATGGATTGACACAGTGGCTGCAAAGATGGACTCAAGTATAGTAAGGATTGTGAGGATGGCACAGGACTGGGCAGTGTTTCATTCTGTTGTACATAGTGTCACCATGAGTCAGAGCCGACTCGAGGGAACCTAACAACAACAACAGTGAACACCTATTGAATGTGGAGAGCAGGGTGGGTGATCTGTTTCAGGCACAGTAGTCAGGGAAGGCCTCTCCAAAGAAGCAGCTTTAAGCCAATACTTGATTGCTGAGTTGGGGACAAATAGGCCTCTTCGGAGGAAGGTTGGGCAATCCACTTCCATAGTGATAGTGCCTCGGAAACCCAAGGAAGGGCCACTATGAGTCGGGTCCGACTCGATGGCACATAACAACAACAATAACAGGCCGTGATTTGCTGGAAGAGAGAACAGCAAGTTGAAAGGCCCTGACTTAGGGCCAGGGTGGTGATTGGAAGGAGCAATGAGGGTCTGAGTAAGCTAAGCCAGGGGGAGAGTGTCCGAGATCTGGGGCCAGATCCTGTGGGGTCTGTAGTGCTGAAGGAGTTTGGATTTGGATTCAGTGGGCAACCAGTTTAGTCATCATTCTCCTAGTGGAGAGTGGCGGGTCATGTTGGTGGTGGTGTTGTGTGTGTCTCAGTGAGGAAGGTCAGATCAAGAGGCAGGGCCAGGCCATCAAGGATTTTTTAGGTATATCCTGGGAACTAGCAACCTTGTTTTAGTAAAGGATGTAGACGTTCTAAAGCTTTGCACTCTTCTGCCTAGGGAGAAGGGTGGTTGGAGTCAAAATGCTGGCTTTGAGGACACCCACACTGTCAGGGTTGCCAATCTAGACTCTCGAAGAGGTAGCAGGATTAGCTACTGAGTAGCCCTCTGAGTGAGACCCCTGGGGTGGCAAGGGATTCAAGTGCATAATTTGGAGGCTCAGTGTGGCTTGCCCTATGCACAAGGGCCTCATCCTGTTCTTACAGAGAGTGAAGAGGGGCTGCTGAATGGGGGGCAGACAAGGAATATGTGGTGTGTGTTGGGGGGTAGTCCTAAGATACTGGGCAGTGAGAAAAGTGACCTGATGAGGAGGATAAGTTATCTAAGAACAAGAGATGGGTGCTGGTGAATGAACACTGGGAGATGGTGAAGGCAGCTATCAATCTTGTGGATATTCAGGGCTCCAGACTTGGAGGAGTGGGGAGAAGAGCTTCCAGATTAGGGAGGGC
>NW_006922533.1:77632-80529 GCF_000298275.1 Orycteropus afer afer
GGTCTTGCAAACTGGAGCATTGACTAAGGGCTGAGAATAGGTGGTGAATAAGGGGAAGCTTCCAGCATGGGGCAGCCTGAATGCTATGGAACTGGGTCAGAGGGTCCAAGATGGGTAACTGTTTCTCTGCTGGGGAGGACCTCAGATTTGGGCAGTTGCCAAGGAATGGGAAGTTTCCAAGGAAAGCCTAAAGGATAAATGACAGAGGGGGCGGGTGGGCAGGACGGTGGGTTAGAGATTTGCTAAGAGAGCTGACATCAGCAGGACTACAGTTCCGGAGGTGGGGGCAAGGGCGGGGACTGAAGCACCAGGGCTTGCATCACTGGGGCTGCAGACAGTGTTGGGAGTCCAGACCGGATGCAAGCATGAGCTCGGAACCCTACCAACTACGTGGTCTGAAGCCACCCAGAAAGATGACACACTTGGGCAAAGGCAGGGGGGTGGGAAAAACAGGGAGATGGAAGCTGTGACAGCCCCATGCAGTGGCTGGAAGGCACATGGATGGGTGGATAGGGTGGAGCAGTGATGGTGGTCCAGTAGCCTGCCCTCTGACAGAGGGTCAGGCTAAAGGGAACAGGAACAAGGGCTAGGGGGAGAATAAAAGCAGGAATCTTTCAGCTTGTTTTACCTATGACAACAGTGGACCTTGTAGGGGGATCAAAGAGGTTGTCTAGCCAGCCAGAATGATGTGAGGCACATTATATCTACAGTCTTTAGTGAAACAGCCATAGAACAAGTGAGTGCGAGGGTAATCTACCTGTTGTTGGCTGGCTGCAAGGACTTAGGTAAGTCTCTGAGCCCCTCCAATCCTGTTTCTTCCTCTGCAAAGTGGCAGTTACAAGCTCTTCCCTCACTGCAACCCCTCTCCCTCCTTCCACTACAGCAGCATTCGGTGCCCTAGTTCTTCCAGTGAGCATAATCTACTTTTAACCACACTCTTCCTGAGGGCAACCTGCCTGGCCCTAGATTTGCCAGGGACTTGTCTATGCATAACCACATTGCTGGTTTAATAATCAGAAACTCAAATGATGTCTGAATTTATGTGAAGACTCAAAATGGAGTTAGGGCTCCTGCTGTGGACTGCAGCCTTCCACAAACCAAGTGCTTTAGAATTTAAGCTCTGATACAGCGTTGACTGGACCCTTAACTTCTCTGCACCTCAACTCCCTCTTGCTATGTGTGGGAAAACAACATCTCAGTGGAATGAGAAGCCTAGCCCTGGGGTCGCCAGAAAACAGAGGCAATTCCTAAGGCAAGGCAAGGCCATGAGCTCCTGCCCGCTCACATAGCACAGCGAGCTCTATGCTAGCTGCCAAATAGGTCATCTCAGTGGGTCAGAGCGCCAGCACGGGACCAGCCAGGCTCAGCAGTGTTTGGGCCTGGGCGGGTCGCCAGGTAAGCAAGCCCGGGCGCTCAAACTGCGTTGCTACCTGGCTTTCGTTCATTCGGCAGACTCCTGGCCATGGAAGCGCGTGCGGGGGGCGCTGTGGACCCTATGGGGAGTAAAGGAGGTATGGGGGGAGGCGGAGAGCAAGGAAAGGAGCGCGGTCCCTGACACCCTTCACCCCGCCTCTCTGCTCCTCACCTTTTTCTTCCTGCAGGTTGTAAACAGAGCAGCTCAGGCGCCCTAGCAGCGGCGGTGCTAGGAGCCCAGCGAGGGGGGCTGGGCGCAAGACCTACTACCCACCTCCACCCCCACGGAGGGGCTGCGCCCTAGACCCGGGGACTCTCAGGAGTCCTTGTGGAGATGGAGGGGGTGTTGTTGCTCAGGATCACTGGGGACAACTGAGCAATCAGGGAGGGCTGTGAATTAGGGGTGGGGGTTGCCGGTAGCTCCGGACCTCTAAGGGATATGTGCAGAGAGGGAATCTGGAGTTATGTGGGCTACCTGGAGAAAGGGGGCCTCTGAGAAAATTTATGAGGGGGTAGCTCGAGTTCCCTAGGATACCTGGATGGAGAACCAGGGCCCAGGAGGTATGGGACACAGAATGTGCTCTTGGGATATCTGGAGGAGTCAGTGTCCCCAGAGGCGTTGTGGGGAACAGTCTGGAACCTTAGTTTATTAGGGAACAGTTGAGGTCCCAAGTATGTGGGGCAGTTGGAGATACTCATAGAGTTGTCCGAGATGTCCCGGAATACTGCAGTCAAATAGCTATCTCCAGGGATATTGTGGGGGAGGGGGGTCCATTGGCATACCCGGGAAGGTCGAGGGTCTCGGAGATGTTGAGTGGCAGTCAGTGACCTTCACCCTATGGAGAGAGTGGTCGGGAATCTCGAGGGGGCATGTCTAGGTCTTCGGACATTTGGAAGGGTGTTCGTGGTGGCGCTGACCTGTTCCCCCAACCCTCGCAGGCCGCGGCCTCCGTCTGCCAGCAAGCCCCAGCGCCCGGCAGCTTCTGACGCGGCTGGACGCGCGCCCCCTGGCGGCCCGAGCTGCGGCCCACGTGGCAGCGCTGGTACGGCGGGCCGGCGCCACACTACGCCTGCGCTCCAAGGAGGGTGCGTGAGGGAGGCTGGGTCTTCCTGGGAAGTGACTTTGGAAAATAACCGGTACTTCTAGAGTGCCAGGACACGGATTGTTAGTGGGGCCTCCAAAAACCAAACTCATTGCCATCGAGTCAATTCTGACTCATAGCGACCCCTCTTTGGGTTTCTGAGGTGGTATCTCTATGGAAGTAGATGGTCCAGTCTTCCTTCCTGGTGGATTTGAACCAGCAGCCTTCTAGTTAGCAGTCAAATGCCTTAGGCACTAGGCTACCAGAGCTCCTTTGTTGTTGTTGTTGTTGTTAAGTGCCGTGGAGTCGTTTCCGACTCATAGCGACCCCATGCACAGCAGAACAAAACACTGCCCGATCCTGCGCCAGCCCCACAATCCCTGCTATACTCGAGCCCATCAT
>NW_006922533.1:83674-90604 GCF_000298275.1 Orycteropus afer afer
TTACCTAGCTCCCGGAGACCCGGTACCTCTCGGGAGGGTAACAAGGGAAAGTGTTCAGTGCAGATCAGTGAGTAAGCACAAGCCCGCCTTGTTTCAGTACCTATGCTTAAACTGCCCCCTGCTCCCTTAGGGATGTAAATTCAGGGGGCAGGGCTCGAAGGGTGATTCGAGGGGCGGAACCCTGGGATTATCCTAGAATGTTACATTAGGAGGTGACGCTAAAGGAGTTATTCCAGTAGGCAAGTGCCAGAAGTTGAATTGATGGTTCAGAGGTGGATCGTTATCCCTTTCAGCGGGGCTTGGAATGTTATTTTTGAGGAGGTGGAGCCAGGACAGTTCTTGGGGTGGGCGGTAAGTCTAGGGGAGGGGCCTAAATCGCTAGTCAAGGGGGTGGGTCTACAAATGTTTCTGAGGCTTGAAATGACACAAATAGGATGGAGTTTAGAAGGGTAATTGGATGTGGGGCCTGGAATGTTTCTGAACCAAGTCCTGTATTATCACCCCCAGGGTGAATCTAAAGGTGTTGAGAGGGTGGGGCCTAGGTATTATTAGAGTGAGGGAGGGAGGTCTGGAGGATTATTCAAACATCTAGAACCTGATGTTAGTTAAGTAGGCGGGGTCAGGACAGTTTTTCGTGTGGGCGGAGCCTGGATGATAAATTGAGGGACAGGCCCTAGATTGAGAGGCTAGGCTAGGTTCAAAGAGTTGAGGGTAGAACGTTAACTTAAGGGAACAACCTAAATAATTTCTATGCAGTGCCCGCAACTGTGCCCTCTCAGCCTCTTCCATCCCCCAGGCGTGAGCGGGCTGGATTCTGCGGATATAGAGGTCACAGACAGTCGCTTGCCTCGTGCCTCTGTTGTGGGACACCAGCGCCAGGTATCGCCCCTGTTCTTTTATTCTAGGCCGCTGTCTTTGGGACTGGCAACCTAAGTGCCCTGTGTCTTTTCTCTAGCATTGTTGGTCAGAGACTCTAGGTACTGGTAAGACGCTACCAGGAGTGACTCAGGATGAGGCAAGTTGTGCTTCGAAACCACCCCAGACCGCTGGTAGCTTCTGTGTGGAGCTAATACGTGGTCCCATGGGCTTTGGCCTCACCTTTAGTGGGGGTAGCGATGCCATGGCCGGGGACGTGCCGCTGGCTGTGCGTGGGCTGCTGAAGGATGGGCCGGCGCAGCGTTGTGGTCGTTTGCAGGTGAGTACCAAGGAGACTTCCTTTCTCTCCTGCGTGTTATCCTGTACCCTACCTTTTGTCAGGATGCTCTCCACTAGCCCTTAATATGACACTTCTCCACTCATGCTCTTGTAGGCTGGCGACCTTGTGCTCCGAATCAATGGGGAGTCCACACAGGGTCTCACCCAGGACCAGGTCGTGGAGGGGATCCGCTCTGGCGGCCCCTGCCTCCGCCTCGTGCTCCGCAGGCCTCTTGAGACCCTTCCCAGCAAGACTGAGGGTCTGAGAGAACCCCTAATAAGAGGAGGTTGGTGGCTCGGGGGGAGGGAAGTCAGGGATATGTATGGGGCAGAAAAGTGATGTCACTAGGGTTCGTGTCACCCACCCATTTTGGTAACTCATGGTGTTACTCCCCCCATGGACCTCCTCTCATCCATACAGAATCCTTAGTAATATTTCTTATCAATTTTAATCACAGAATAATATGTGATAAATATAGTTGTAAGTTGCTTAAGTGTAATATTTCTTAGATTATATGAATACTACCAACAAAATTGTTTTGTAAAATCTACATTGAATTAACAATGCTATTAGTTAAAACATTATTAGTAACTAAGCAGAAGCTTTTTTTGATTTTTCTTTTTAATTACTACTTCATTCTCAAAAAAAGTTATTGATATAGGTTCACAAATTGTTGTTGTTGTTATGTGCCGTCGAGTCATACCTGACTCATAGCGACCCCTCCTTGGGTTTCCCAGGCAGTATCACTACGGAAGTAGGATTGCCCAACCTTCCTTCCAAGGAGTGGCTGGTGGGTTTGAACCGCCGGTCGTCTGGTTAGCAGGCAAGTGTCTTAGCCACTATGCTACCAGAGCTCCCAGGTTCACAAATAGTACCACAATATTATAGCTAAAACACTAGGAAATTTGTCCGAATCAGCAACTATAAAAATACCAGAACAACGAAAACACCAGCTAGTGCTTGTAGCATGAGCAGATGAAACTGTGCCATTGCAGCTTCATTGTAATTGGTTAATAATGACAATTCGGACCAATCCCATTAGAAGGTTCAAAAAGTAAATTAGCATAGAGTTTTAGCCTTGTGAGTATATGGATATGTGTAAGCTGGGCTTACAAAAAGATGTTTTTGTTGTTATAATTAACTACAGGGATATTTTTAATTATAAAAATAATAAATTCCTGCTGAAACACTACACACAAATTTTAGTCATTTTGGTGTCCCGGCCTCTGACAGTGCCACTCAGTGCAATCCGCACCCACCTACACCCGTTTTAGTGACGCCACTGGAGAAGAAAAGGGGGCAGAGTGAGAGGGCGGGGTCCTCGGTACGGATTGGTTGGTGGTCTCTGAGTGGAGAAGAGCGGGAGTTGGTGTCTGCTGAGAGAGGTCTTTGTAGCAGGGCGGCGGGGGTCCCAGTACGGGAGTGATTTGCATTTCAGAGGGGAGGTGCTGGGAGGGAAAAGGAGAAAAGAGGTCTGGGGTAAACGCAAGTGTACAGAGAAAAAGATCAAGGAAGGCAAAGCATAGTGGGGAGGGGATAGGGCTTTCTAGGGGGTAGAGGAATCTAGTTCCAAAAGAGGAGAGGTTGATGAGGGAAAGTAGGGGTAAGACTGGAAGGAGGGGCAGGCGAAGGGAACGGCGGGAGTCCTAGATGGAAGGGGTTAGGAGTTTGATTTCCTTTGAGGGTTGTGGGAAATGACTCCTGAGAGGCTGTCCTGGATCCAAGAGGGGAGGGGTCTCAGTAAAGGAGGTGTCCCAGCCTTGTAGAGAGGTTTCACTAAGGGCCGGGATCTCTGTCTCCCGCAGCCCTTGGGATATCCAGGCTGCCTTCAGCCTAGGGCCTCCCTCTCGGCTTCTCACCCCACCGCCCAATCTAACCCGCAGTTCTGCCATCCCTAGATCGCAGCCCGGATCCCGAGGGACTGGAGGTAAGAAGGTCTCGCAGCGCCAGCCCTTCCCCACTTCAACACCCTGGGTCCCGGAGGACGGCCAAGACTAGGGGCGGCCCGGAGCCCAGCTCGGAGGCGGCGGATGTCTGCAGCACAGTGGTTTCTCCTCCCGAACGCCTCACGGAGGACCCCGACGATCAGACTCCTAGTTCCCCGGGACCCTGGCTGGTGCCCAGCGAGGAACGGCTCTCGCGGGCCCTCGGAGTCCCAGGAGGCCCAGAGCTAGCTCTGGAGAAGGCAGCTGATAGGCGAAGGCACTGAGCAATCCTCGGAAGGCTTGGTGCTCACTTGGTGCAGCCCCGCCCACTGCGCACTAGCAAAGTCTAGAGTTTCCACCTACTGTGGTGCACCCCTCCCCTTGCTGCGCAGTCAACTAGCCCGCGCTCCCCTTGCGGTGTCAGTGGTACGGCCCGCCCTGACCCGCAGCCCAGCGCCTCACGTCCTGGGCGGGGGAGGTAATAAAATGTCTCTAGTCTGGACTTGCCAGGTGCTCTATGTGGGGTGGGGTTGCCCAGTCCACCCCGTAAAGGGGGGGGGGTGTCAATCTGTTTTTCAGGAGAGCCTCTTCTCGTAACCACGGGCCTGCTTACTTGTGCTGTTTGTTTCATGCCTCCTGACCGGTCTTTGCTGCTCCCTGTCCCCACTTCTTTTCTCTTCATCAACTCTTGTTCCTCTCTCCATTCACACATTTCACTTTTTGGAGACGCGTAGGGCTCACAAATAATGCATTGTGCGTGGTGTGGGAGCACACAGGTGGGCCTGTTGTGGTGGAAGTGCACCAATTCACCGGGAGGCCACGCCTGGAATCGTCCAGATCCTGGAAACAGGTCTGCAGCTTTCGACAGGAGCCTGTGGTCTCTCACATCCGGCCTCCTCTGCCAGCTTTCTCAGGCACTTAGACTGCCACCGGGGAGCATGGGCTGGTGCCTTGGAGCCCCCTTTGGGGCGGGGCGGGGAAGGTGTGAGTCAGCGCCCCTGGGCCGGCCAGGCTAAAAAAGGCTGTTAGACCCTTTGGGCCGCGCCCATCTCTTCCATAAATGGTGACGAACTGTGGTCAACTGAACTTGTGTGTACACGCCACATGCTGGGCGTTCCACTCCCAGAAGACGCCCAGAGTCATCTCCACCCTGAGAACGGCGCTACAGTCACGGCTTATACAGCCAGCAGGACTCCAACCATAGTATCTCCAAGGAAGGTTCTGGATGAGGCCAGAAATGACCAGTCACCTCCGCTGTCACCATATCCTTCTGAACACTTGCTTCCATCCGCCCAACGAAGGAAGTTGTGGTCGGCCAGGAACGGGCAATTCTCCGCTGTTATGGGGAGAGAAGAGGAGAAAGAAAAATAAAAGGCCCTGAATTCGAGAGTCTAAGGTGGCTCTGGGGAGGAAAGAATGACTTAAGAGTCAGGCTGGGAGAGCTGAGAGTTAGGAGATAATGAGGTGAACACTTTAATGATTAGTGTTGTCAACATTATAGGGGAGTGTGTTTGGGTTTCCAGCTACCCCTGATTCACCTTGGTGGAGGTGTGGCTCTACCAAAGTCAAGTAAAGGCCCCAAAGCACCAATTCAATAAACAGTCACACCAGGAGACTAATAATAGTAACCCAGCCACCATTTACTTTGTCTTATCCCTCCTATGGGCTTTATCTCTTTTCATTTTCTTACATCTGTTCAACTCTGATGTATTCATTCAGCAGAGGAGGGAAGTGAGGCCCAGGAAGTGTAAATAGCTTGAGGGAGGGGGTTGAAGTAAGATTTAATTAAGGCCTGATTCCTAAACCTTAATTTCACTGGTATTTGACAAATATTGATTGAACCCCAACTATGTATCTTGCACTGTGACAGGCACTGGGGAGATCTAGGAGGAACAAATCATAAAGATTTCTACTCTTATGTAGCTGATGTTGTGGGAGTAGACGGATGTGAGACAAGAAAATGAATAAATAAAAGATAATTCAGAGAGAAATGAGAAATATGAAGATAGCCAAAGGAGGTTACTTTAGGGGAGGTAATGAATGGAGGTAGCTGGCCTCTTTTAAGACATGACCTTTGATCTAGCTGGCCTCTTTTAAGACAGGACATTTGATCTGAGACCTAAGTGACCAGAAGCCAGAGGTATGAAGAACTGGGGAAGGGTCATCAATAAGAACAGCAAGTGCAAAGACCCTGAGGCGGCACTGAGCTTGTTCTGTTCTAGAAACTCAATAATGTCCTTAAAGAGTTAGAAAGCAGACACTCAGCACTGGGAAAGTATGTTTTAGCCCTTCCACCATTCAATCACTCAGCAGTCTGAGCTGAAAGAGGGGAACCCCTTCTTTGGCTTTGAGGGACCCTGGGTTGGGAGAAAGAGCAGGAAGTCCTTTGGGTTGAACTGTCCTGGACTTCCAGGAACAATTTTCCCACTTCAAATGAGAAACCAAACTCCAGTCTGGAGAACGTGCTCCTAGGCACACCTCAGGGAATCTTGATTCCAGCTGATCAGGCACAGTCTCAGATGCAGAAATTTAGGCTGGGCTAGGAAAAATTAACTGATCAAAGTAACACACTCTGCAAATGTCACCAGCATTATCACACCCCAGGAACTATCCCCTCATCTTGCCAAGCCCTCAGCAATAAATCTGTGATCCTTCACCAT
Organism: Orycteropus afer afer; assembly: GCF_000298275.1. NCBI lineage: Eukaryota > Metazoa > Chordata > Mammalia > Tubulidentata > Orycteropodidae > Orycteropus > Orycteropus afer. Next base: position 89,455 of record NW_006922533.1, read on the forward strand.
CCCTCCTCTAGGGCTCAATTGACAGCTCCTCCCCTCAGAACCAGGAAACTGAGACTGAGAATTTAGGGCCAAGATTTGCCCATCTAGGAACAGAGTCAGATCCTGGGTCCTCTGGGCTATGGCACAATGTCCACAGCCATTTACTGTGTATTTGATGCTCACCAGGCTCTATGCTCTTGCACCGCACACTCATTTCATCTCCTATCACTGTTAGGTTTATTTCATGGCCTACAATCTTTTATATGCAATCTTGATGTTCAAAAAGCTCTGAAACCGACAATTTTTCCACAAGTTTAGTACCATTTGGTTACAAAGCCTGACATGACCTAACAAGGGACAATTTTCAATTTTTACTTATCCGGCTTATTGAGAACACTCGTACCCTTTCATTGTGGAAATACAAACGTGTTTTCTTTCTTTTCTTCTTAAAACGGGTCAACTCCCGACCCCACTGAGTGTTAAATAATGTATTGTACATGCAGCACAGTTTTTCTGAAATTAGAAATATTCCAAATTCCGGAAATACACCTAGCTGTATTGATTACAGCTAGGTGTCCAGGCTACACCTAGGGTCTTTCCGTTTTAATCATTATCCATTTTTACAGCTAAGGAAACTGAGTCACTCCTCGGAGTCAGATTCCTGAATTGAGGCAGCCTCCAGCACATTTATATTCTACAAAAGGCGAAGAGTCTCGCCATCATCACGCCTGGTACCCTGAGCTGCCAAGCCTCAAAGGCAGGCGCACTCCAGAGATGGGGTGCCCCGGGGGTTGTGTGCGGGGACAAGAGTACCCTTGGAGGGCGGGGCGAGGGGGCTTCCGGGCGGCAGCCACCTGGCCCGGCCCCCTCTGGCCCCGCCCACTTCGGTTCCGCGCGGTGATTCACTCCCTCCTTCGCCTGGCTGCCCCCTTCCCCGCCAGACGACTGGCACTACAGCTGGGTGTGCAGCGTCTTCGAAACTGCGAGCAAGCGAGCAGATCCCCTGCACCCCCAGGGACTACAGTCCACACCATGGCAGACTCCGAGCGCCTCTCGGCTCCCGGTTGTTGGATTGCCTGCACCAACTTCTCGCGCACCCGAAAGGGAATTCTCCTGTTTGCTGAGATTGTGAGCTTCCCGGGGCAGGATGGTGGGCACAGGCGGAGCGGGG